>NW_010201299.1:118450-120735 GCF_000695765.1 Mesitornis unicolor
TTTCAAAGGTTTCTTGTTGATAGCTGTGGCAAAAAAACTGAAGTATGAAGCTCAAAGTGAGTGCCTGTCAAGTTAAAGTTAGGATGATACACAAGTGAAAACTATAAAAAACTGGAGAGTAGATGTTAATGCAATCCCATATCATTATATACACCAATTAGCATAGAGTTCTGTGTATAAATATACCAATATGCTGAGTTGATAGACCTGCGTGGACCATGTCTACATACAGAATTCCCTCAGAAAATTCTCACATCTGTGACTGCACTTTGCATGCATGTGAATTCAAAGTATTTGGCATTTAGAGTGTCAAAAGCAGCTGTTACAGCTTTAGGACTGAGGGTTTATATGTTTATGGTTTGTCAGTGGTTTTGTATTCTGCCAGTAAAATATCTGTCTTCAGTGGGCTGGCAAACAGGTACTGGGTCTGTTAACATGAATACGTATGCACGTGCACTTACACACTTTCTTTATGACAGTGTATACTCAGAGATCTTTTCTTGCTCTAGTAAAGTTAATTGTGCAGCTTTGCTGAGGTGGTAAAGGATATTGTGATGAACCTGGTTAATTAACTAGTCTCTCTAGAAATGGTAAAAAATTGTGGATTTGGTAGAAGTATGTCCTAACTGGGAGCACTTAGGGAATGGCTACTGCAGCAGTAAATATTGGTAAGTTTATTCTTAGAGAATAAAGTACAGTAGAGTAGCGGTGTACATTTTACATCAAAATATTTCCTACTCTGTTATCTGTTCTTTCAATTTGGCCATTTCCAGTTTCTTTGTAGTGAAGCAAGAGATTTTAATGTTTTTAACCAACTTTCAAGTCTTACCATATTGTTTGCTGATCAGGTGCAGGAAACAAGTCTGGAGTCTGATTGCCTAACACAGTTTGAGATTGGGATTTAGATTAGAAAATGTGTCATATTTTGTGGTTTTGACAGATAACTGCTTTATCAGCCAAAGAACCTTTATTTGTTAGAGTGAATATTCTACTATTTATCTTTGCTCTCATTTTTGTTTGTTTCTTTGGTTGGTCATTGGTTAGGTTTGTTTATTATCTTATTACAACAGTATGTCCAGGCCTAAACAGCTTTCATTTTTATTCTTTTCTTATTTCAAGGGACAGAATTATGCCCTCTTCTCTAAATTGGTCTCATATTTATGGTATCTGGTCTGAGGAGTTTACTTATGCAGATTGCTGTTCAGGTTGGGGAATTTTCTTCCTACAGCTTTTGTGGTTTGGGGTTTTTTTTGTTTTAGTGGGGGTTCTTGTTGGGTTTTGGGGTTTTTGGGGTTTTTTTGTAAATGATAGAGACATCACAATTTTTTATGTAATTTTACCAGCTGAACACTGAGAGTAAAAGGACTACCTCAATATTAATTGAAATATCCAGTATTCCAGAAAATTTGCACAGAATAGAGAACATGTGATCAACTCCACTTAGTTTTCTAGGCTGGTCACACTAATTTCCAGTTTGTCCAGTAATTATGTGAAGTTTTGCTCATGATAGAGTGTGATATTTACTGGTTCAGCTGGAAGAACACAGTAAAATCAGCTAGTGGCAAAAGCTTGCAGATGGTACAAAATGGAAAAGTAATCAGCAGCGAGGAGGTTCACAGTATCCAGACAAAATGTGTCCAACAAAATGTTCTGGATCAACTGATGAAGTCAACCCAAAGCAATAATGTGATTTTCAGTGCAGCCACATGTCATCCAGCAGATGTACATCCAGGAGGAAAGTACATGGGCTATGCAAGATGCTGAGCGCTCAGACCTGCGAAGCACTGACTCCAGAAGAAATTGGGAGCTGCCATTACATATTCAACAACATTCACCTATTCAGGTGGTGACATCCTGGTACATCTTGAAGTGGGAGAGGCTGCATGGCCTTGGGGTTTATAGGAGCAGAGGACTCTTCAGTAATGCTGTAAATGCTGTAGTCTTGAGTAAAGACTACACTACTTTACCTGACTGGAATTGAAGGAATTATTCTGAAAGGTTTTTTTCCAGTTCTGCTTTCCCCAATTTCAAAATAATGTTAAAAAATGGTGGAAACCCAGAAAATCCTTCTAGTGGATAACCTGAGGAGAAATTCATCAAAGTACTTGCTTGAGAAGAAGTTCCCAACTTTAGTCAAGATCCAGCCAGCTAGAAATCAAAACAAGGTGCATGCTGTTTGGTGTCTGTGTTTCTTTACATGAGGGAAACTGTCCACTGGAATAGCTTGCTAAGGGGCATGAGGAGTTCTGTAGCACTGATTCCTTTCCTCCCCTCCCCCTCCCCCT
>NW_010201300.1:0-1312 GCF_000695765.1 Mesitornis unicolor
ATGAGCTTCATAAGGCCAAGTGCTGGGTTCTACGCTTTGGACAGAATAACCCTATGCAGCACTACAGGCTTGGGGACGAGTGTCTGGAAAGGACCTGGGGGTGTTGGTGAACAGCAGGATGACCATGAGCCAGCAATGTGCCCTTTCGGCCAAGAAGGCCAGTGGCATCCTGGGGTAAATTAGAAGGGGAGTGGTTAGTAGGTCAGGGCAGGTTCTCCTTCCCCTCTCCTCTGCCCTGTTGAGACTGCATCTGGAAAACTGTAGTCAGTTCTGGGCCCCTCATTCAGCAAGGAAAGGGAATTGCTTGAAAGAGGCCAGTGCAGAGCCACAAAGATGATTGAGGGAGTGGAACATCTCCAGTATGAGGAGTGGCTGAGGGAGCTGGGGCTCTTTAGCTTGGAGCCTTCATTCATGGTTATAAATTTGTAAAGGGCGAGTGTCAGGAGGAAGGAGCAAGGCTCTGCTCTGTGATGTCCAATGACATGACAAGGGTCAATGCAGAAAGATGGAGCATAGGAGGTTCAAGCTGAACATGAGGACAAACCTTGTCACTGTGAAGGTGCCAGAGCATGGCCCAGGCTGCCCAGAGAGGTTATGGTGTCTCCTCCTGTGGAGACATCCAAACCCCTGTCCATGTTCTGTGTGAATGCTCTGGTGATCCTGCTCTGACAGGGGGGTTGGACTGGATGATCCATTCCAAGTCCTCACGTTCTGGGATTCTGTGATGACTTCTGGATAAGCTGTGGCTTTCTTGTCCCATCCCAAGCATGGCTGAGCAGATGTAGGGTTGCTTCACAGGTAACCCAAAAACGCCCTGACCATTTAATTGTAGCTTTTCTTTTCTTTTTTTTCCTTCTTTTCTCAGTCACAACTGCTTCCCCTTGATCATCCTCGTACTTGTCCATGAAAACAGCCCATCTGTCTTCACCCTTTCCTCCCTGGGCCAAGTTTGGCTTCCTTTTGTTCCTTCATTTCCTGTTTGTGAGCTGCTCACCAGGGGAATTCCTACCTCGGTCAGCATTTCCATTAACCCAGTACCTCCTTTTGTTGTCTGTAGCATCCTGCAGTTTTTCTTCCTGTTATCTTGTTTGAGGTCATCACTACTCAGGCCAGCCATCTGTTTGCACACATTAAAGGCTGTCTCAATTGAGATTCACTCCTAGAGGATCTTCAAAATATCTGGGATTTGGCAGTAGAAACCTCTTGAAGTTTTACAAGGCAAAGTGGTCAGTCCTGCATTTGGGGACAGAATGCCCCCATAAAAGAAGGCAGGCTGCGGCCTGAACAGCTCAGGGGGGGCCCTGGGGGGAAG
>NW_010201300.1:1359-1899 GCF_000695765.1 Mesitornis unicolor
TTGCATAAAGGGCTGCATTTGCAGGAGGGTGGCCATGCAGCCAAGGAAGTTATTGTCTCCCTGGACTCAGCACTGGTGTAACCAAATCTGGACTGCTAGCCTGTGTCTGCATGTTGGCTCCATGTTCTGGAGGAATGAGGAAGAACTGGAGGGGCTGCAGAAGAGATCTGCCAGGATGGGGTTGGGGTCTATGTGGAGAGGCTGAGGGATATTCTTGAACCTGGTGAAGTGACGCCCTAGTAGTAAAGTTAACCTACTTGAAGGGTGGTTTCAGAGATGATGGAGCTTTTCTTAGTAGTGGGAAGAGAAGGAAGCCTCCACAAAGTGCAGCTTGGAAGGTTCAGACTGGATGTGAGAAAAAAGAAATCTCAAAGGGAAGACTTGTGGTTCAAGATGTCACATGAAGGGAGTCTGATACAGCCCATGGCTTTGTGTTTCAAGGAGAGGTCACTGAGGTTGGTGAGACATCAATGAAACTAGATAAATGCTGGTATGAGAGCTAGGCGGGCAAGCAAGATGGATGTCTACAGCCTGAAGGGA
>NW_010201300.1:1928-4976 GCF_000695765.1 Mesitornis unicolor
CAGTAGAGATGGTCAAGGGCTCTGGCAAGGCTGAAAGGTCCAACAGGAATGAGGGCTTTGTCCTTTTGGCTATGGCAGCTGCCTCTTCCACCAAGGCCAGTGAGACAAAACATGTATTTGTGGGTCTCAGGATCTGCCTTCTCATGGCCTGGGGGTGAGGAGTTGGCCTTTCTGCTTCATAAAGTAAAGCCAGGGTTTTCTCAGCATTACAGCTACTGCACAGTGCCTTTGCCTAACTGCAATCATGGCCCTCAATGATCTGCTCTAACAAGTCCCTGGGCAGGCTTTGTGAGTAATGGACCTCAGTGGGGCTCATTAATGCTTCAAGGTACTTAGGGGTTTTCTTCTGACTTCTTGAGCACTTTGCTAAGTCTTCTCTCAGTATCTGAGATTCATGGACTCACCCCCAAATACACCATGGGGCTCGTTAAAATGCAGAAAGCCCTAAGGATCCATGTCTCATTCTGTAATTTTCTTCATGTCTTCAAGACTTGTAAAGCCAATTAGAGAAATTTTGATAGAGTAGTTAGAGAAGACATTTCAAAGTACACCTAATAAATTTACTTATTTATTTATTATGAAGCATATTTTTTGGTACTTTTCAGTTTAGTGAAGAAGTGATGGAAGCTTTGTCCAAGTGATCTTGATCCAGGGTGTCTCCACATGATGTCAGAACAGGTAGGAAGAGCAGTCCCTGACCATTTCTGGCATTGGCCATCTGGGACTGACATCCCTGTCCTTGTGTCAGACCTTTCCACTCAAGTCTGCAGCTGGATGCTACAGCTCCTTTGCACAATTTCCACTTGCCAGTGGGCATCACATATCCAAAGGAAAGTGGAGAAACAGGAGAGGGTCCAGAGGAGGTCTGCCAAGGTGGAGTGAGAGGCCCAAAACATGAGCTGTGAGGTAAGCTGATGGAATTGAGTCTCTCTAGACTGCTAATAGGAGGCATTAGGCAACATAATAAGAGCCTACACCTTCTTGACGCTGGACTAGAGACTCCCCAGTAGTCTTTTTCCCACCAGTCTTTCCAGCAGTCTGGAAGTGGGCCTTGCCACACTTCATACAAGAGGAGATTTAGCTGGAGGTGAGGGACTCTACATCCTGTGCTCACAGGACAGTTCAGGGTGGAAGGGAGCTTAGGTGGGCTCCAGTCCAATGCCCAGCTCCAAGCAGGGCCAGCTCTGCGGTCAGACCAGGTTGCTCAGTGAATGTCAGCATCCACAGAGAGAGTTTACACGTGAACCAGGAACTAGGCTACAACTGTAGAAATGGAGATGAGGCATTTGTGCTGTGTGAGCACAGCTGTCAGTGTGCCATGTCTCCTGGGAATCCTGGGAGCATCCACTTTTCCAGAAGAGTGGGTTCCTTCTGCAAGTTTCCTTGCACATCACTAGACTATGGGGTGCCTTACCCCAGGAACAGAATGAATGGAAAGCTTCTGATTTGGGTACTCTCCACCAAATCGCTGGAAGAGAGGGAGGTGAAGGGATCTCAGAATTTCAAGGTTCCTGTGGAAGATTTAGGTGCTTCAAAGAAGGAGCTGAGGATAACATTTTTGGACTGGAATACACTTTAGAGCATTTGAAATGTGATGACTCTGCTCCCTCATTTCAATCACTGGCACCCAGAAACCTCACCTTTTCCTTCCTCTGCTCCCAAAACCTGACAAGGTGGTGAGAGGAAAGGCAGCAGAAAAACCTTTCAGCTCTGTGAATCAGCTGGGGTCTGGTACCTGGGCTTCAATGATCTCCTGTGTCCCCTTAAAAGAGCTGCAGGTGGAGAACCCGGGTGATGCTGGTCAGGACCATGAAGGTATATGGGGACTCTCAGAGCCTGAACACCCTCTCCCTGGGATCCACCTGCCAGTGGCCTCAGGAGGCCAAATTCTCATACCCTGATGTCCATTGGCTGCTCTGTTCTTCCTTGTGGGTCTGGGACATCACAATTTCATGGTCGTTACGGCCAAGGCTGTTACTGATCTTCTAGTCCCTGACAAGATCTTCCTCCTTTGGGAGTACCAGATCCAGGTGAGCCTAAGACTGGGTGGCCCATTTAGAAACTGGTGCACACACAAGCTGACATCTAACCTGGTGCATGTCCCATAGAGACCTTCCATATACCTGAGCTGCTTTGACATCACACAAGGCATCCTCCACTTCTCATCTTCCCTGTCAGTCTCTCCTGAAGATGCTGCATCTACTACAAATGCCCTGGGACCTGTCCTTCTCCACATCAGCTCTCCTTCCACTCATGTCACAGCTCTGTCATGGCACATGGGGCTCTGCTGTCTGTGCCCCAGGCTGTGGCCTCTGTTGCCCATTTGGGCTGCAGCACCTCAGATGTGTCACCAGGACCAAGGACAGACTTGTCCCTTGGAAACCTGGTACCCAGAGATGGGACCACTTTTGTGGAAAGGCTTTGCTTCCCGGCAGAGCCATGATGCAGCGGATGGCAGGTGGCAATATCAAGATGAGTGGGGTTCCCACAATAAGAGCAAAAGCTGCAGTCCCCACGGCCAGAGAGAAACAGGCCTGGGCTGTGCAGCCCTGGCAGGAGAGGGGTTTGCTGTCCCAGGTGACTCTGCAGGATCATGGGGGCCTGTGCCAGAGGTGAAGCTGATCTCCATAAAGGACAAGCAGCTGCTTGAAAAAGTCTGTGGCGAAGGACAGCCTGTGATCAAACCACACTGTGGAGATCATTTTGGGGGACAACTGGACAGAGAGCAGCTCTGCAAAGAAGGACCTTGGAGTCCCACAGGACATTAAGCTGAGCAGAAGCCAGCAGTGCACTCTCACAGCAAAGACCAACAGACTTCTGGTCTGCATCAGTAAAAGCATTGCTGGCAGATACAGGGAGGTGACCCTTCCCCTTTACTCAGTACTGGAGAGACCACATCTGGAGTGCTGAGTCCAGTGCTGGGCTCCCCAGTACAAGGAAGTTGTTGACCTAGTCAAAAAAGTTGAGGAAAGGGCCACAAAGCTGCTTTAAGGGACTGGAGTATCTTCAATAGGAGGAACAGCTGAATGGTGGGGGACTGTTCATTCT
>NW_010201300.1:5337-6159 GCF_000695765.1 Mesitornis unicolor
CTGCTCCCACCAGCCCCACTCCTCAGGACATGACAGTGCTGGCCCTGGGGTTCCTCAGGCAGCTCCTGTATCTCTTCAGCCTCCCCTTCCTGTGCCTGCTGGATCCACACTCAGTCCCATGGCAATGCAGAGTCCTTGTTCTGGATATGCTGATTCAGTGCTTTACTTCTGGTGGACTTCACCTTTGAGGGTGTTTCACCTTCTGAATCTCCATTCATTCCAAATCCAGGGCAAGTGGTGAGTTCCAACCCTCTCCTCTCCCCACCTCTATCTCTTCAGCCTCCCCTTCCTGTGCCTGCTGGATCCACACTCAGTCCCATGGCAATGCAGAGTCCTTGTTCTGGATATGCTGATTCAGTGCTTTACTTCTGGTGGACTTCACCTTTGAGGGTGTTTCACCTTCTGAATCTCCATTCATTCCAAATCCAGGGCAAGTGGTGAGTTCCAACCCTCTCCTCTCCCCACCTCTCCAAATGCATTTCAAGAGAGTCTTGTGTATTTCATCAGTCCTGTCCTACATGAAGAAATGTGAGATGATAGAGGGGAGCTCATGGACCACCTTCACTGCCCCTAGAGACAAAGAGCAGGACATTTTAATCCAGAACATTTGATCCAGAATATGAGCTAAAACCCAAAAACCTTGAGAAGAGAAAAGGAAAACAGACTTTTTAGAAGACTAATTGCACGGACATCTTATTGACAGAAATCTTGGAGGAAGAGCCCAGTCTTCAGGCACTGAACTTGAGACATCCCTTTTTATTGATGAGCTGCTCTCTGACAGACCACTTTGAGAATATTGTGCAAGAGTCAGACACAAAAATA
>NW_010201301.1:0-3796 GCF_000695765.1 Mesitornis unicolor
TATATACACACACACACACACACATACACACCTTAGGAGTTATTTTTAACACATATACATCTACCATACCTCACATCTGACAGCTTTATTTGAATCCAGGCTATTCATTGGGAATAAGCAGCTAATTAATTTATCTCATGAATATCAAATATGCAATTAGTCACAGAGCGCTCAGTATTCCAGCCATTACCCTCCGATGCAGGCTCCGCGCTGCCAACAATGACTCCGGGAAATGAGTCCCATTCAATACCTGACCTGCCATAGAAAGACAGACATAAGGGGGTTTACCATATGCTGCTTAATATTGTACTTATAATTCTTTCTTCTTGTGTGCGTGTGTGCATGGGTGTGTGCAGTCTGCTAATGGGTTCTCTTCAATCACAACAATGTGAAGGGAGTAAAGGAGTCTTTAGAAGATTAAATAACACTATGGTCTCAAAGTCCTGAGATTAATATTTCTGCCCGAAGAGGAAACACACGTGTGTGTATTTCTCTGTGGTAAGACAAGAGGTAATAGACTAAAATTGCGGACAGGAAGATGAAAGTTAGATGTTGGATGGAAAGCTTTGAAACAGTAATGATAGCAATGCGTTGTTAAACAGATGAGAAAGTGGAGATTGTGCAGACTCTTTGCTGAGGAGTGATGTGACAGGCACCTGGGGAACAGCTCAGGCACAGCTGATCACATCCTGGAGGGGATGGCGGGGGATGGAAACTCTCAGGCTCCTGTCTACCATTACGGCTGCATGTCCGTTTCTTCAAAAACCTCATCGTATTTGGCAGCTGTATTGCCTTTCTCAAGAGCAGGCTCAAGGATCAAACTAGCTCGTAAACTGAACTATCAGATGAAGTTGAAGCACGTTTATTTACTGTAAAGCAAACGTCATTCCTGTTGCCTTGAGATATTTTGTGATTAAGTACAATTTCCCACGCTGGCAAATTTAGTGTCATTTATAGAAATGCTAACTTCCATTATTCCACAGCAAGCTCCTAAGGCTTAACCTTGGGGTAGACTCTGGGTGCTGAACAATTGTAAAGATCAGTAAATGTTGTTGTAATTGTAGGAAAACCTTGCAAGATGGAGTCCAGCTCAGTTCATTGTAGCACTTTTGCATTACATACAGCATGGCAATGAGAAATTGTTTCTGGAAGAGCAGAGCATTTGAAGACATTGTACTGTTATACAGCACTGGAGCACCTGGTCGTAAATCTTGAAATTTGTGGTAGAATCTAAACTAATAAAGCATTAAGTAGAGGGCAAAGAAATTTCAGTACTTTTTCAAACTCTTAATCTTTGTCTGAGGACACGGTTTTACAGGGGTGATGTGAGGTTTAATGACGAGTGCAAATTAGTGCTTTTGTTTTTATTAATTTGTACTTTGTTTCTTAATGTTGTTTAAGCTCTGTGGCTTTTGATGGATATTTTTATAAGTTGCTACACCAATAGCTCATAAATAAAGCACAGCAACCATTCTTTGAGTTGCAAAATGTAGGCCATTGTGTTCTCCGCATCAGGATACTCGTTTAGATGTTAGTATGGAAATAAATTCTTCAGATTAATCACCAAATAAAGCAGAGGATTAAATACTGAACTTAGGTGGCTGAAACAAAGTCTTTACAGGGAAAGAGTTCATTAATAGTCAACATAAAATTCCTGAGCACTCTGGTGTTTTAAAAAAAATGCCACTCTGCATATGTGAACACACCGTGGCGTTTTGAACTTCAACGAGATTTAACACGCTTCAGATTGTTGGTAGTATTGTTTATATTAGCCTTTTTCTTTCCGAGTTTTGGCATAACCTTAAGAAATGTGTTGTAACACCCCTGTGCTTCCACCAGCTGTGGAGAGCAAGAATGGGAAATGCTTCCTCTGTGCCAGCCTCTGGTATGGGTACTGTGCAATGAGGGTTGCAAGGAGCAGCTCTTGCTCACGTGAAGGATCACCACTCACCTCACAAGCATATTCTTCTGTGTATCCCCTTCCTCCTCAAAAGCCTGCGTGTTGTAGCGAAGGCTGTGCTTGTACTGGTTTTCCAGCCATCAAAAACTACCCAAATAGGCACTGTGGTTCCCTCCTGCAAGCCTGGGCAGGCCGGCTGTAGACCACACTCGCAGGACCGTGCCAACTCCCAGGTGTGAGCAGCACTGGGCTGTGAAGGCGAGGACCTCGCTTGCGCTCTGAGCAAATGCAGAGGTGAGAGTTGGCAGTCTGAGCCCCAGCCTCTGTTCTGGGACCAGCCAGTTACAGTGTGTTTTGCATTCACACATCGTGGTCAGTCTCAATGGTATCACTTAGGGAGGTTAACAGCAGATTTTTTTGTGTAGCTCTAATAACTGGTTTGAAATGCAACTCTAATCTTTTGAAGTGTTAAATGTAAACAAATGCCGCTCTGCATAAAACGCTTTTCCTGTAATTTTTTTGTTGCTGTTAAATATAGAGATTGAAGGAAATGCTTTGTAAAAGCAATTCTCTTTAAACCCTTAAGGGACACTAATTACTTTTAATTTCAGTGTGTGATGGTCCTTACCCAGGGGAAGTATGCTGCATGGGCTATAAACCATTTTTATATCATACAGCATTTAACAGAGCATGCCTGGAGTTCGTTGAGCTCTCTCCCTGGTTCTCTGATCTCTATTATCCTTCACCATGATTAAACATGCAGTGTTTCATTGCCTAATCGTGAAGGGCATTCGGGAAAGTTAACTGAGCTCTTCTCTCCTCCCTGCTTGAGCAGTTGTGTTTCTCTCCATGTTTGCTATGCCACCTTTGTAACAGAGCATTGCTCTGTCTGGGGGAGGTCAGAGGGTTGTCACAGCCACGCAGACGTGGTTCATGTCTTGTTGCTGTTTCCACAGCAGAAAGACCAGCTCCCCTGACAGCGCTGTCCTCAGCAGCCAGGAGCTGTGGCTCTGGAGCTTGCTTTCCAAGTCACTTATAAAGCTGATGTAAATCACTCTCCCCCTCTCAGAAGCAGCAGAGACTAACAACCTCTCTATAAATGATGGTTTTATCACCACTTCTTCTCTTCTCTTTTCTTGTCTGAAGCACTGGATGGACAGTGCTGCACATTGACATTATCCTCCACAGAGCATCAACTGCAGAACAAAGTCTGGGAATATGCTGGCTCTGCTCAGGTGTGGATCTCATTTAGTTCAAGGTCAACCTAAAAATCTCAGCTCTTTCTAGAAGGCCAGCCTGTTTGCTGTGTTTTCATGTGTTCACACTCCTGCTCACTTTGTGCCCAATCCTGCTGCGCACCATTGAAACCCTGAAGATGCATCCCTGCGGTGTCATCTCTGTAGGAAATAAGCAGAGAGATATTCACAGTTATGTGAACATCTGGGAACAGGTTTATTCAAGCTTAAAATAAAATCAATGCCATAACCATTTTCTGTGTTGACATTAGAGTAGCCACTCACCACGTCTGCATTACTAGAAAGCTGCTACTGGCAGCTATTGAACACTCAATCATCACATCCTTTAAGTCTTCAGCCTGTTTGTTGTTTAGGCCACAGTCTGTTATTCCTTTTCTGTTTGGAAATCTCTTAAGATATTTTAGATACTACCAGAACTAAATAACCACATCCTTAAGCTATTTACTACACACCTTAGCCAGTGTTGAAGTGCATGCTCCTGTAGATGTTTTCACTTTGGAAAAGTTTGGCTTTGTTTCAGCTTTGGAAACCAGCACAGAGTTTAGTTGTGAAACGTAGCCATAGCATGTGGAAAACCATGGGCAATGGCCTGCCATTCCTATCCACAAAAGTGGGTTAGGCATCCTCCTCAGGCATTCCT
>NW_010201301.1:3827-21274 GCF_000695765.1 Mesitornis unicolor
TGAAGCACCTCTCTGAAACACCTGATTCTCTCTGTGGAAGAAATGGACCTGATGCTTGGTCCAGACCAATCAGTCATAAAACCCTGTGGATAATTGTAAAGCTTCTGATGCATCCAAATACTGCATTTTTATTTAGGAAAAGGGTGTTTGTTGATGTCCTTTTACAAACAGATGAAGACTGTAAAGTGATTGTGCATTTATCTTAAACTGCCTGGGGTTCTTAGTATCACCGAAACACACCTCCATCCTGAAAACATAATTTCTTTTTTCTTCCAGTCTGATTTAAGTGGCCTAAGCCTTCTCCTATTACAGAATCAACTTGACACATGGGATTGCTTTCATGAAAATGCATCAGCAGCACTGATAACACCAGCAAAAAATGCACATAGGTCTGAGAAAGAGTAACCAGTTACAGTTATGGCAAAGGATGTGAATGCTGTTCTGCTTCACAATGTCTGTGATTAAATGATTGCTATTTAAAATCAAAGATAGATTTATATTTCATCAGTAGAAAGACTTGAGAAAAAAGAAACTCCAAAATATGTAGTAAAATTGAGCCTTCACTGTTCTTCTCAGTGAACTCCAACCTTGCTCATAATCTCAGCACAATTATGTTAAAATTTGTAGAGACCCAAAATATATTTCTCACAGTAATAGCTTCCCGTTGCTCTTCAGCCTAAGTAAGATCTAAAGCAATGACCGGGAGATGAAGGTGTCTCCATGCCATTTTCAATCCCCTGAGCCATCTAGCCACTTTCTGCATTTATTTTTCAGAAATTAATTTTTAAAAAAGCAATTGTTTTTGCAAACAGCCCTTTGAATTCCATCCCGGTGGCATTTTAGAGCATTATTGCAAATTATTCAATTTATATGCATAGTCAAGCCTACATCATTATTTCCCATATTCTACTAAGTCAGGAAAAGAAAAAAAAAAAAAACTCAGAAAAGAAAGGCAAGAAAAACAAAGGCAGAAACTAAACTGCTATCCTAGAAAAATAATTTTTACCATGCTGAAAACAAACCTAACCCTTCTTCATCAAGGTGATCTTTTTTAGAAAGTCATTGTAAGGAAAAAATCAAATGACTGCGGTAAAGCTAAAAAGATATACTGTATTATGAACACTAATGAATGCAAGTGTTAATGTTTTTGGCTTCAGATGAGATGATCCAGCACTCTTAAAAATTAATAAAAACAATTACAGAGACTTACACAGGTACCTGAACATGTTCCAACTTAGCAGCTCGTCATTATTCACAGAATAATTGGCTGTTCATTTACATCCTGTGAATTTCGAGGCCTTTTAACTATATATGTATTACTTTCTCATATAAGTTGCTTTTCAGCCCATGCTTCTGATGGGAAAGGTGAAGTAACACAGACATGGTTAGCCCCAGAAAAGGTGTAAGGCATGGCACTATTCCTCCAGCATATGCCAACTGTTCGATGAGTTCCGTGTTCTTCCCAAATTCTACATCTGATCCTCTGGAGATGACCAGGTGTGAAATTGTGATTCCTCATCCTCTTAGTTTGACTTGAATGTACAATGAACCCGAGCCCACCCAACAGACTGCCTCATTGATTCTGGAAATGTTGTGGTAATTTAAATTTAGAAACATACTGCTGAAAAAAATAAGTAAGAAAATCTATGGTGGCGGTAGAGCTGAGATTTCCCAATCTGTGAGATGTTACTATACATGCACAAAACCTAGGCCAGATTTATAAGTGTCAACAAATGCGCAAGTATTAATGGGATCTTCTTTCAAATGCAATCAATTAGAGAAATGAATGAGTTTTCTCTAGTGCTGTGCCAAATTAACTATGTTGACCCCCCTCCTTCATTTCAGCTAAGAAGAAAGGGTAGTTTCATGCTTTTGGCTTGAATTATTTAGCTTGTTGAGACCTGTGAAAAGACATAGAACAAAACCACAACAGGAGGAGTTTAAGGGGGAGTAAGATCTTTAGCTGGGCCCACAGAGGACCAGTTTCTGCAAGGTGCTCTGCATCATAGAATCACAGAATGGTTTGGGTTGGAAAGGACCTTAAAGCTCATCCAGTCCAACCCCCTGCCATGGGCAGGGACACCTCCCACCAGACCAGGTTGCTCAAAGCCCCATCCAACCTGGCCTTGAACACTTCCAGGGAGGTGGCATCCACAACTTCCCTGGGCAACCTGTGCCAGTGTCTCACTACTCTCACAGTAAATAATTTCTTCCTCATATCTAGTCTAAATCTACGCTTTTTCAGTTTGAAACTGTCAGCTCTCATCCCGTTACTATACATCCTTGTAAAAAGTTCCTCCTCAGCTTTCTTGTAGGCCCCCTTCAGGTACTGGAAGGCCACTATAATGTCTCCCTGGAGCCTTCTCTTCTCCAGGCTGAACAGCCCCAACTCTCCCAGCCTGTCTTCATAGGAGAGGTGCTCCAGCCCTCTGATCATCTTTGTGGCCTTCCTCTGGACTCAGTCTAGCAGGTCTATGTCCTTATGTTGGTCTGGTCCCCAGAGCTGAACACAGTGCTCCAGGTGAGGTTTTACAATAGTGGAGTAGAGGGGCAGAATCACCTTCCTCACTCTGCTGGCCACACTGCTTTTGATGCAGCCCACAATGTGGTTGGCCTTCTGGGCCGCAAGTGCACATTTCTGGCTCACATTGAGTTTTTCATTGACTGACAGCCCCAAGTCCTTCTCCTTGTGACTGCTCTCAAGCCATTTTCTGCCCAGCCTATATTTGTGCTTGGGATTGTCCCAACCCACATGCAGGACTTTGTTCTTGGCCTTGTTGAGCTTCATGAGGTTGACATGGGCCTACCTCTCCAGCCTGTCCAGGTCCCTCTGGATGGCATCCCTTCCTTCCAGCATGTCAACTGCACCACCCAGCTTGGTGTCATCCACAAACTGCTGAGAGTGCACTCGATCCCACTGTCCACGTTGCTGACAAAGATGTTAAACAGCACTGGTCCCAATACTGACCCCTGAGGAACACCACTCGTCACCGTTCTCCACTTGGATATCGACCCATTGACTGCAACACTTTGAGTGTGACCAGGAGGATCTGTCCCATGATCTTGCTGGGTGCAGAGGTGAGACTGACTGGCCTGTAGTTCCCCGAGTCTTCCTTTTCCCTTTTTAAAACTGGGGGTTATTTTCCCCTTTTCCAGTCAGTGGGAACTTCACTGGACTGCCACAATGTCTCAAATAAGATGGTTCCCTCAGGACCCGCAGATGCATCTCAACAGGTCCAATGGACTTGTGCACTTTCAGGTTCCTTAGATAGATCAGCTTTGCTGTCTGCTGTGTGTTGAGAAACACAGGTTTCTCCGCAGGAATGGAAGCCCAGCAATGGTTCTGCTCCTCTCAGCTGTAAAGGAAAAGCAGAAATGGTGTCTTCTGCAGTATCTGCATTTCTACTTGTGCCATCTCCACCCATAGCCAGTGAATAAGGAAGGCCCCGCAATATGGTCTTTTGGAGACAGAAGAGCTGCTAACTATTTGCAACTCCTCAGAAAGGCTTGAGCCATTTGTGTTCACTCCTGCAGGTTTTGTGAATGCCCCATGGTCTGTAAAAGCCTAGCAGAAGGAGCATAGGTAGCTGCCTGATACTTACCTGGAGTCAAAGCTATAAATTGCTTTCTCTACACTGTGCTTATAGCTTAAGAAGGCTCTTTGCTGGGAGGCAGTTTTGAATTACTTTTTGCTGGCTTTCTGATTTAGCTTACTTAGAGAAGCTATTAATTACAAGTTGGTAAGGTCTCAAATGAGGTCTAGACCAGCTGCTCCGAAGACACAGATAAGCTGCTGGGTGATAATGGCTCTTGGCTGCTCCTGACCTGGCCTGAATTTGGGCAGTTGCTTTGTTCTGTAATGAGCCACAAGCCACCCAGTCTCCAAAACCAGACTTTTTAAAAATTAAAGTGCACTTCTAAGCTTTAGCTCACACTGTTTATGGAGTTGATTGCCCTCAAGTTCACCTTGGGCCTAATTGGCTTACTGGCTTAATTAACAAAGTGCTTATTAATGTCTAGTGGCAATTAATTTTCAAGGGATTATTTTCTATTAAGATCATGAGTACAGCATTAACGTTGTGCAATTGTGATTCTGGAGAACCAGCTGGTACGGGGTATGGGATTTTTTTCTTTTATGCATCTAGCAAAATGTATTTCTTTAGTTATGTTGTGCTGATTTGCCTGGCAGTTCTAATAATTAGCATCTGTATAAAACCAAGAACTGCATGCTGAGATTAGGGCATGGAAAACAAGGCCATGATAGCTTTTACTGGGCTTGTATAAGTCTTGATGGGCTGATGAGCAAATGAATGACTTTAGTCAGATGACAGTATCATGCTAACAAAAGGTACATTTCTGAATGGTGATGAGCCTACATTTTACAAATTCAAGTGCATTGTTTTGGTGTTTTAATACTTACATGCACATGGAAGTTGGAGAGTGGATAACAGAGCCTGAGACCTACCTATAATCCACAAGCTCACTTCATAATGCCATAGCTCTGTGATATTTCAGTTGTGTGTTTTAGTGGGGCTGTCTCTCTTCCATGTAAATCTGGGGGTGCTGGGAAAAGCCAAGGATCCTTCCAGCCCAGCATCAGTAGTAGTGGCTTAGAGAAGCAATGTAAACCCAGGGTATATAAAGACACCTCTCTGGACACAAAATTCCTTGCTTTCAGCTATGTATGGCTTTCAGGACTTTTTGATTAAATGGAGCATTTGATAACCAGTAGTCATTGACAGGCTTTTCATTTGAAAGTTTGTCTCTTTGGAACACACTTATACATCTGCACATCCTGCGTCAGTGAGTTCCCCAATGTGTGCATAGGCTTGAAAAAATACTGCCTCTCTTGGCTTCTAAAACTTTTATGTGCTGTTTCTTTTTAATGCTCCCTACATCTTGCATTCTAAGAAAGAGTGACTAATCACCCCTTGTTCACCTCCATCCTGCCTGAGACCATACAGTCATCTCTGCCCACAGCTCGCAGGCCAGTTTTTTTCTTACTTGAATAATCCCAGTTATTTAAATCTCACATTTTCATACTTTTCCTCATCCTTTCAGTTTGAAAAAAAGGTGACTAGGATAGGTGAGAAAGTTGTATAAAACTGGAGAGATGCAGATACAAGCTTTGTTTTAAAGAGTCTCTAACTAGCAGAGTGCCAGAAGGTGAGAAGAGATACTCTGGTCCTTCTCTTAACCTGTTATTCACGTTACTAGATACTGATCACTGCCAGAGACAGGACCCTCAGTTGGATGGACCTTTGCTTCTGGTGTACATTTTCAGGTTTTTCTGTATTTCTTGATCTACTGGTTCTACAGATTCACATTCCTGTCCCTGGTATGTTTGGAAATGTTTATATCAGGTTTTATGCCTTTCTTCAATTGTTCTTTAAGACTTTCTTTTTCCCCAACCTTATTGTCATGTAGATAATGTAGATGCCTTTCTTCAGTTTTCTTGTTTGTACAAGACTTCTGTGTTTAAGTGCAATGTTTTACTTCTGATATTTTCTTTATTCTGCAGTTTACTGTGTAGGCTTTTCTCTGGAGGAGGTGGGAGGGAGTAGTTTTAATGTTGGTTTGGGTTTTTTTCCTTCCCCCAAGTGATGGGGTGTGCTAATAATGTAGCTTGCCAAAAAGGCTTTGCAACATCTGTTTGTCCCTCAGCAAAGAGCAGGCTCTTCACCCCTCTTTTGCAAGAGGGAAAGAACCCAAATTTTTCTTTTCACATTCACTGTGTGGCATTTTACCAGCTGAGTCAGCTGTATCTGAAATTGTATTTCAAAGCTTGCAAAATTTGGGAATAGAGATGAGAAGGTGGGAATTCCCCCCTTGTGAGAGCCTCCACCTCAACTGAGTCATGTAAGACCCACTCATGGTCTCCTGTAGTGCTGGTGAGAGGTTGACTTGGTGCTCGGGCTCTGTGTGGGCCTTTCTCCAACAGGAGAGCTGCACCCGTGGTAACTCCTTCAACAAATTCTGTACGCAAGTCACGGGGGATACCTGTGGCTGGCTGCCTCGCCATAGCATGAGTACCTCCAGCAAAATGCAACTCTGGAATCATGTTTTGTTCTATGCTTTGGTACTAAAAATACCCTAACATAATAACAACAACAATAACAGTAATACCATCAGCGGTTGCATGGCAGTGATAATAAGTGCCACTTGTAAGTTAACATGAAGTACGTTAATCACCTTTCTACAGCAGGCAAACATGCACATTTAATTTTACTTTGCAGTTTTGTAATAAAAGCTTAATTTTATTCCCTTCCCCTATGCAAAGCATGTGCTATAAAATAACCAAAAGCAATCATCCAAGTGTGAAGGCAATAGGAAGCTCCATTCAGATTTATCATGCAAATATGAAAGGGAAAGTTTAATATACAGTATATTGCAAAATAAGGCAAATATATTCGGCTAGCATGTAATTGTGTTTAAATTTTATAACTTGACTGGTATTGTGAGGTACATCCTGAAAATGAGTCACTGAATTTTTACGTATCGTCCCGCTGTTATTAATAACCTCGATTTCTAGAATGCCTTATATCCCAATTGGTCTCAGGCATTCACGTGTTGTCTATACTGCGAACAGTTCATCTCTGTAAGGGTGTGATGCTGCAGTTGTTCCGCATTGCACAGTAACTCTTCAGGATAGGCAGCAGAGTAATGCTGGAGTGGTTTAAACTGGAGGAGTACACGAGGTAATGCATTATCATTTTGCCCTATGCCTTGGCAAAATGCTGCTTCACCCAACATCCTTACTCATTATCAGCAGTATTTGCATGTAACACAGGTGGAAGCTGCTTCAGGAACACTCCATGCAGCAGTGGCCAGAGTTGAAGCAGTGGGGTTTGTTGCAGCAGGTTGCTGTAGTGACTGCCCAAGGGGACGAAGCTCTAAGATTTATGTTTCCTTGGAAGACGGCTGCCTTGTCCCTGTCACTGGCTCAGGAATGGCATGGGTCTGTTTGAGCCATGTGCATGGACAGCTGATGCCATCGTAGCTTTCCATCTCCCTGACACGACCAGGTCTAGCAGAACAGGACCAGCCCTGATGACCAAGAGGTGAGCCCTGTCTCTTGGCTCTGGTCACAGCCTCACCTCTCCCATGCTTCTTGTTAAATGGAATTGGCCTTGGGGATCTAGTCAGGGTTTGGAAAGAGAGTGTGGGTTTGTCATTCTCCTCATGTGGATTACAATCCGAAGCATGGCATGTTAATTTTATGCTAATTTGCCCTTGCTGCCTCTGCACATAGTTAAAAACCATAGCTCCCATGAGTGTATGTAGGAAATACAGACATGCATACGCGCAGAACAGAAACCTAATGTTCCAGCAGCCCTGCGGGAAAAATGTCTTACTGCTGGGTGAATCCTTTTAAATGTTTTTCCAGAGCAGTATAAACACAAAAATGGACAGTCTGTTCCTGTAACACGCTTTCATTTTAAGGCTGCATAAGCAACACTTACCACTTAGTTCCAGGGAAACGAAACACATGAGGTATAATGTATGGCACTTTGGCTTCCTTTTACTCAAGTGCTTGTATCCAGAAATGATGGAAAAGGGCAAGGACGAAATGTCATCTTTATAGCTGAATTAAGCTCTCCAGGACACAGACTGCCCCTTATTTTGACCATGGCAGGACTCAGCATGAAGAAACACTGGCTTCTGTTTCAACAGAAATAAATCAGGCTAAGGATATGCTGAGTGCCAGCAGTACTGCAATGAGCATTTTGTATCTGTACGTCTGGTAAGTGCTAAGGCTGGTTTTCCCTTGGCCTGCAAATAGAGCAGCACATGCGTGCAAGTCCCTAAAGGGCACTAGGAGATAGCTGCCATTGTTGGCCGGGGCTGTGTAATGTGCTAAAGCTGAAAAAGGCTTTTGTCTGCTGTCGTGCAGCAGAGTGGAGTTTTGGCAGTGTGCTGGAGATTGCATAGGATAAATAGCTTCTGCTAATTACTCTATTTCATCCTCTTTCCTTGTGTGTTTACCCTCTCCCAGAGTAGTCTTTTCCCTTGCTCAGCTCTTCTTGACAGGTCTTCTTGACCACGTGCACTCTGCAAGGTGGCAGCCAGAGCTGGGACACCATGGCCTCCTCACCCCAGCCTCTGCACAGTCAGCTCCCGGACACAGACTAACACCCCCAGTGAGTTTTTCCCCAGGGGTGGGAAATAAATTATTAAACAATTTTGAGTTGCCTTATGTGTAAATGCAGTCATGTGGCCCAGTCATCAATGCTGAAGGGTTTTGTGAAATCCTCCGAATGCCCCATATTTGTTTGTGTGATGGGCAAGTCAGGCACAGGGACACAGCACTCCCAGCTGACACTGTTGTTGCCTGGCATTTCCTTGGTTGGAGACCATGAGGTAATCGTGGTTGTCCTCTGATGGAGTTATTCTGAAACAGAATAACCAAACTCTGCCTTTGTGCATCATTATCACAATAGTCAGTACAGAAAAAGAGGATGCCCGCCATGGCAATCCTTGCATGCACTGTGCTAATTTGAGTCCAAATCTAGACAGTTCTCCAGTGTGACCATGCCTATCAGAAGCTGCAGAAGGTGGTGGTGTGTAAATAGCTGTGTCCTTTGGACCTGGTCCCAGCTGCTGGAGAAACTAGGTGTTCTTTGCAGAACAGACACAACTGTGCTCCAACAACACCTGCAATTCATGCTATCACCCCTGGCCTAAAACACAGGAGGTACATGAGGCAGTACTTTCCAGAGGCAAAGCCAATAAACATTTGGTTTTCCTTTACTTTGCAGAACAAAGTTCTGCCGAGTCAGTATCAGGGAGAACCACGTCATAACTGGTTCCCTGGGCATGGCTGGTTTTTCTGCATGGAAGAGAGGTCTTCAGTGCTAGACACAAGGGAAGGAGAGGGAAGTATAAACCCAAATGTATTCAGTATGCCAGGCTCTACGGACTTCATGGGATTCACAGAAATTAATTCTGTAGCTAAAGCAATCTCTTGGATTCAGTTCCAGTTTCCTTGTGGTGGTAAATGTGAATATAAGAACTTGGATGGCCTTCTTGAAGAAAACTTCTTTGAATGTCATCTTGGTATGGAGAATACATGAAAATAGTCTGGTTTGGGGTTCAGCCCCTACTCCCTTTGTCTTGTCCAGCTATTGCACTGGAAGCATTGCTGTTTCACCAAGTATTTCTGCAAATCTACCAGCTGCAATCAGGGAATGCACGGGCACATTACAGTGCAAATTGGTTTTCGTTTGTTTGCCTGCGTTTTTTTACAAAGACAGTTTCAATCTTTTTTCAAAAGTTGTATTTGTTTTCTCATTTGAAAAGAAGGCTCTTGTTTGGTTTTTCATCTTAATTTCCATGATTGCTTCCATTTACCCCAGAGAAATTTAACCACCCTGGCAGTGAGAGCCAACTATTTTGACTGGTAGAATAACATAGTACTCAAAGCAGCACTTCTTGCTGCATGAGAGCCACACATTAAGACTCTGCACTTCACAGCATCCAGGAGAGAAAGCAATTGTTCTCCACATTTTACAGAGAGCAGGAGCTCAAATTAGTGGTTATATGGATATGACCCCTTAAGACTAATGTATTTTTATCTGAGCATCATTGACTTTAAGCAAACAGCTGTGGTGTAAGGGTCTTTAGACTTTACTTTTAGGTTTTAGTCTTTACTGGAGCTGAGCACGTGTTTTCTTTATGTAGAGTAGAACTTCAGTATGTAGGTATGTGTTCTTCTAGCTTTACCTGCAGAATGCATTACAAATATCTATCTGAAACTGTGCAGCTGCTAAGTAGAAGATCTTGATACAAAACTCAGATCTTCTGTCTGAGCCTTCATTAAGCAGACAGTTCATTTTGTCCTTGCCATGAGCTTACCAGAGTATTGATTTAGGCAAGGCTTGTGCCCCCTTAGTATCGCACTGATCTGTCAGGTCAGGCTGGAAAAGAGATGGTTTTTACAAGGTTGATGGATCTCTTTGGTCTGTTACCACTGTCTCATTTGTTTGAACGGGCCATGCCCTTCAAGGTAATGTCCCTCCCTTCACAAATGTTAAGAAGGGGTGAGAAAAATGTGTGAGAAAAATGTGTGAGAAAATACGAGTAAGTTCTGAAATATTCTCTTCGCTTCACCACCACACCCTACCACATCCCATTTCCGTCTTCTGGGCAAATCTACCTGGCAGGTTTTCAGCTGTCACTGCCAGCTTTGTTAAAGATGCCACCAGGTGCCAAGAATATCATACTACAAACATCTTTGCTGGCCAGAGCTGGCACTGCAGCCAGTGCTGGGGCTCGTATCTCCTCCTGATAAATGCTACTGGATTATGAAGTGTTGACTTAGGATCTGTCACAATATCAGCAGTTTTGACGTAGAGGGATGGGCTGGCTGTGGCCACTGGGATAGAAGAGGATGGACCAGATAGGGGCTTGTACAGAGTATGAACTCAGCCCTAGGCAGTGGAGAGCAATAGAACAAAAAGAAGAGGAGAAGTACAACGAGAAGAGGTAGGGGTGAAATACCCTGCTGCACCCTAGATCATTTTGCATGCCTCCTGTGGATTATATATTCTAAAACAAACAAAACTGGACATGGTGTCAAACTGAGCTGCCTACGTTCCCAGCATCTTAGGCAAAGTGCTTCCTCAGTGTGCACTAAGGGCTGTGCTCAGACTTGCAGCATTCTGTGCTCAGCCTCGAAATGCTAAATACTTTATTCAGGATTTGATTTACTTCTCGAGGAAGTAGACTAGAAAAGCTCCCGGTGTGTTGCCTCTAGTTACTAATTTAAATTGAGATTAGAGCAGGAAAGTATCCAACATCATTAGTTTGCCTTAAAACTTTCTGCATCTGGCAGAGTCTCCTCACTGGTGCTAGCACTCTCTTTAAATTGCGAAGAAAGCCTGAGAGACTTTCTACATCTGGTGCAGGAGCAAGCTGGCACTCAGGTGTTCCTGCACGCACACTGAAGTTACGATAGGGGTAACATCTCTAAGGTTAGGGGAAGGCATTTGCCTTCCTCTTTTTGTCAGTACACATTTTCTTGAAGTCCTTCCTCTCCATAGCAGTTACACATCCATGTGTACAGAAGGGGCTCTGAAGGACGTCAAGAAGCTCTGTCTGTGACTGGGAGATGCAGCCTGGACTAATTTCTGCTGCTCGCCTCCTTGGAGCACTGAGGATCAACTGCATGTTCCCATTTAAATTCAGGGCACCTTGGAAGAAGTCAGAAAGGAAGCCAAACAACCTCGAGTGTGACAGTAGGTTGCTGATGCTGCCATGGTGATCTACCCACCATTTAGAACACTCAAGATTTGTCCTGTGAAAAAGGACACCAGGAGCAGAGCACAGGCTGGGCTGTCCTTTTAAGCTCCAGGCCCACAGGATGAGCTCTGCTTCTGAGCGGTGTCTGAGCCCAGTGCATCTGTGTGCACCAGAAGGTGATTCTTCAGTCAGGTCACCCTGAGTGGAAAGGTTTTGCTGAATTAAAATCTGTATGAGTTAAGGCTTACAGAGAAGCATGTGAAAACATCGCATTGCAGTCTGAGAGACAAACTGCAGCGTAATATCACCCTCCCTGATTGCACAAGGGGCTACATTACGAAAAAATGATGTGTTTTTATTGGAGAAAACCTGCTTAGCAGAGCAAGGCCATGAGGCAGTAAGGCAAAACAAGAGCTAAACAAATAGATTTAATTGTAAGAAAGAATCAGGAATCAGAAAGAAAAAAAAAAGGATTCTTGGAAATTATAAATTGTCACTGTGTAAAAGGTGTGGGCTTTTAAAAGTTAAGTGAAACAGCAATACCTGGCTCAAAAGTACAGGCATCTGGCACATGAGTCAAAAACACCCATCACGGCTTAGGAATCTCAGCCAAGCTGCTCTGATTGTATCTAGAGAAATGTGCTGGTTCATTAACTCACAAGCCAGTCCATTAAAGTATATTCCATAGTTTGTAAGTGTTTGTCAGTTAAATAAACCCAGTGGGTGAGCTTGTCAATAGATTACAGTTTTTAGCTTCGCTATTTCTGCTTTGTTACTCAGATGACCTTGAATTTGTCTTCTATTAAGGTTACCTGGTCTCATTTTGGCATTTGTGGTTTTCTGCTGCAGATATGAATGTCAGCTCAGGCTCATTGGCAGTTTCTTCCTTTATAGGATAAACATGATTTCCTTTCCTAGAACAAATGTTTCTGCCACTGGATTAACATCTTCCATTTGGTAGCTGATTTTCACTCTCATTATTGGAAATTCAGGACTTTAAAAGTTGTCCTTCTCTGGACACCTGACTATTTGCAATTGGACTAGATTATTTTTGTAGGTCCTTTCCAACTGAAATATTCTGTTCTATTTTATTGTGTCTTGCCTTCTCTGTCTTCCTTTGCACCTACTGAGAGGACAGAGTTATATCCAGAAACTTGCAAAGAAATGAAAGATTCTGGTAAAGACCTATATCAATTCTTTTTCCATTTACTCCATTTACTTCATAGAGTGGTAAGTGTCTTGTCTTTTATTATACATGTCACTGGATTTTTCTGTCCCAATAGCATCTTAATTTTCACAGCCCCTCTCTACTGTACAAGTACTATGTAATTTGATGAAAGGACAAAATCATACGTTTTCTGCTACTCTAGCAGAATTTTCCTCTGAACATTTTGATGCCAGTACATGGACTGCTTCTTCCTGCTGTTTCTGGTTTTCAACTTAATTTTTGTTTTCCTCAGTATGTTCAACAGGATTAATTTAATCTTTTCTGCTCACAGTCTCCCTTGCAAGTGGCTGGTGAACGTGTGATTCTAAATAAATTCTGCAGTCATTTAAAAATACATTTTCAAGCTTCATGTTGTGACCTTGATGGGAAATAAAACAGTAAAACTAAGAAACTGAAGGGATATAGTGGTTCCAGAGTGGTTAGCTGTAAAACATTTCTCGCCTAATCTAGACAAACTACATTCTAGTTATTCATCCTCTTCTTCTGTATAATCAATGAGACAACTTAGTGATTGATTAATATGAACTTTTAATATATTTTTTTTCATAAAGAGAAGAATTAGAATTAGGATCAGGCAAAATTTTATTCCATTGCCCATAAAGGGAATCTGAACAGCTTCTTTTAGGATAGTTGGCCAAAGTTAGGTGGGATGAATGCTATGTGCTATGAGTATAACGTAGTTACACACAATTTTTCTTCTAGATATATGAGGTTTACTGGCTGGACCTGGATGGTTCTGCCAGAATTCTCCTAACAGGAGATAGATGTGTGCTGAATTTGCTTAGAGCATTCAGTGTCTCTCTTCATCCATGCTTACTCCTTTCTCAATAATAAAAAAGGTGATGCAGCTTTCCCTAAATGTATTCAACACTCTCTGCATCAACATGGGCTACAAAGATGATCAAGGGAGTGGAGCATCTCCCTTATGAGGAGCGGCTGAGGGAGCTGGGGCTCTTTAGTTTGCAGAAGAGGAGACTGAGGGGAGACCTCATTCATGTTTATAAATATTTAAAGGGTGAGTGTCACGAGGATGGAGCCAGGCTCTTCTCGGTGACAAACAATGATAGGACAAGGGGTAATGGGCACAAGCTGGAACACAGGAGGTTCCACTTAAATTTGAGAAGAAACTTCTTCTCAGTGAGGGTGACAGAGCACTGGAACAGGCTGCCCAGAGAGGTTGTGGAGTCTCCTTCTCTGGAGACATTCAAAACCCTCCTGGACGCCTTCCTGTGCAACCTCATCTAGGTGTTCCTGCTCCAGCAGGAGGATTGGACTAGATGATCTTTTGAGGTCCCTTCCAATCCCTAACGTTCTGTGATTCTGTGATTCTGTAACATAGGGATCTCACCATTCATTCTTCAACTTTTCACCTATTTTTTTTCTAGATTCTTAAAAGCATAAGTGGGTAAAGAAAATCTGTGTGTGTTATTGCACTACCTTCCTTATCAGCAGAGCTGAATCTCTGGATTCACACTACAGACTCTGCCACTTAAGTGAGTAAGAAACAGCAGTAGCAGACTGTCATCTGTGAGCAGATGCTGCAGGAGGCACAGGTTGGCAGTGAGTTTCATGGATATGAGCCAATAGCTCATATATTTGGCATCTCTGGTGTCCTGGTTTCTATTCCTGAGGAAACAGCCTTCAGGAGAGGCTGTGCCTCCTCAACCTCAGCAGTACCCACTTGTACCAGTGCAGTTCCTTGACCCAGTTCCAGTTTTAACTCATTTGAGTCTTCACATCCTTCACCACTTGTTCCCAGCCCCTCCTTGGATCTTGGGAGTTCTGGCCTTTGGTAAGTGGGAATATATGGAAATGTACCTTGTCAGTCTAAACAAATGTGGGAAAGGGGACAAGGACATGAAAGCCAGTCCTATGTTCCCATCTTGATTCCTTTCCTTCTATTACACATCAGCCACTGTTTGTATTGTCTGCCCTGCTCTTCATTTCCAGCCTCCATGCCCAAAGATCTCTTATCCTCATCTGAAGATGTCATAGCCTTCCTCAGCTCTGTCCTAAATTACTTCCTCTATTGCCATCCCTTCCATCCAATATTTTGCCTTTAGTCCATCTCAGGAAGCCCACTTCTTCCAGCCTCCATGCCACACAAGTGGAATTACAGTAGAAGAGGGATGATCCTGCAGATGGCGGTTCCAGTGCTCCACTCAGCCACTGTGTCTGCGAGTCGGGAACACTCAGTGCACAGGGAGAACCTAGATGCTGGCTCAAAAGTGCCCAGCCTTTGCCAAGTTCAGGCTTGAGGCTTGAATTCAGTCAGAACTGGGGAATAATTTTTTTTTACAGGGGTAGCAAAGGACACGTCTCGCACACTTGAACCCAGCCTCTTAAATTTCATCTTCTTACTACAGAGCATAAAGGCACTCAAATTTTGTGACGAACAGTTATGAGAGTTCTTTTAAAAGTGTATGTCTTCATAAACCTGTATTAAAAAAAACTTGTTACTGCTCATGCTTTCAAAAATAGTGTCCTGAAGCGCTATAGTGCTTCAGCATTTTTAGGTGACTGGCAAGGGCATTGAAACAAGGCACTGGAAAATCAGCCTTACTATAGCCACCTTTTACCAGCTCAGTCAGCTTTCAGCTCACATTGTCCCGAAATCCTGTGCCTCTGGCTAGGCATGTTCAGCTTTCATTGCCTCCTGTGTTGTGTAATGCCCTGCTGAGGGGCCCGATGAACACAGCAGCCTCTTGTGAGAAAGGCAGCTGGAGGTGACCTTTGGAAAGCAGTCAGCTCTTGGCCCAGAGTCCTCTCGGGAATCGGGGGCCTTCAGGCACCAGGACTTAATCACAACTTTTACTACTTTGGAAATTATTCCTTAATGCTTGCAGAAGAAAAGCTATTAACTAAAGCCAAAGATGTTGATAAACTGGTGGGAGTTCAGCGGAGGGCCACAAGGGTGGTTGGGGGTGGTAGCATCTGCGTGCGGCCAGTGCCCCCTAGCTCCCGTGCGCCATCCTGTGGGGCTGGCACCCATTAGCTGTGGGCGCCCTGGTAACGTACCCGCTTCTCCCTCAAACGTGTCCTAGTGGCTGCTTCCTCCACAGGCTGTGCGAGCTTTATTTGTGTTAAATGTTAATGTGTTAAAATTACCCGCTCTGCAGAGGGTCACGGTTGAAACACAGGTTCAATACTAACACCACCACTGTGGTGTCCTTCTTTGAGCAAAGATCCCTGAAGAACCCACCTGTCCCCATAGTGCTGTGGGACCCTGTCCCCTGAGGAGAGGCTGAGGGAGTTGGATGGGCTGAGCCTGGTGAGGAGATGGCCTCAAGGGTCCTGGTGGCAGCCTGCTCAGCCGCATGGGGATGAGGGAGAGGGTGGAGACAGGCGCTTTATGGAAGTGTCTCGCAGGACAGAAAGCAGTTGTCATAATTTGGAAGAGAGAAGGTTCTGGCTTGAGATAAGGAGGAAGAAACCCACTGTGAAGATAAGAACAGGTTTTCAAGAAAGGGTGTGGATCTCTGTCTTGGTAGATCTCCCAGACTTGACTGGAAGACTCAGAGAAACTTGGCCTTAATTCAGTGTTGACCCCTTGGGCAGGAGGCTGGCCTCCTGAGGTGCTTTCCAGCCTGATTTTGTGTTTCCATGAAAATGTAAAAATATCTAGAATTCAAGCCCAGCAAAGCTGGAGATGAGTGTCCCACTCCAAGTGTACAAAAAAAACATAAAAATTGCTGACTTACTAGGTTTGGATTTTACCCCTGATTTTCACAAAAAACATCTGAACCTTTCTCATTTTCCTCATTTTTCAGTCACAAGTGAGACTGAGTTTTGGCCATCCTGAGCCTTTGCTGTGAGGTTTGGCATATCCAGAAAAGTTACACTGATTACTAAGTGCTGGGCTGGTGGAAAACTATCAGTGTTACTGGATATAGAATCACAGAATGGTTTGGGTTGGAAGGAACCTTAAAGATCATCCAGTCCACCCCCCCCTGCTTTGGGCAGGTACACCTCCCATCAGACCAGGTTGCTCAAAGCTCTGTCCAACCTGGCCTTGAGCACTTCCAGGGAGGGGGCATCCACAGCTTCCCTGGGCAACCTGTGCCAGTGTCTCACCACCCTCACAGTAAAGAATTTATTCCTAATATCTAATCTAAATCTACCTTCTTTCAGTTTGAAATCATTATCCCTCGTGTGCACTCTAGCACAGGTTGCTACCTTTTAATAATGTAGTATTAAGAGATTCTTGTAACAAGAATGAAAGGGTTAAAAAGCAAACTCAGTATGCAATTTAAATAACAACTTTCCAGACTTCCCACTTTTCCATTTTTCCCCCTAAAATTTGGGAAGCCTAAACCAACAGCTGATTTCTTAGATGCTATGGAAAGAGATCCTTACTACAGTCAAGTAAATCCTTACTACGGTCAAGTAAATCTGCACTGGAATTATACCTTAAAAATAAAAAATGACAGCCTCATCACCTTGTTTGATGTGGCATTCGAACTGAAGCTGCAGCTTCCATTTCAAATGTTGACTGCAGACTGTTGGAAGGGGAGAAATTTCTGCACTAATAGGAAAAACTCATGTCAGTCATGCCAAAGAGCTAGGAAACATTATGAGATCTGGATGAAATCTGCCAAAAACTGTACACCATCATTTTCTAAATACTCAGCTACATTTTAGTGGTGCGCTCTGGAGATTTTTAAATGCTGGCTTCATTAGAAAAGAAAAACCTATAAATAGATGCTTTCAGTGTGGTCACATCTCTAGCAGAAAGGGTTACTTTAGTTGTCTTGAAATATTCATTCCCCTTTTGTGCAATTTTATATTAAAAAACTAATGAATTTGTATGCCAAACAGGGCCTCCTTAATTATGCATGATTTGTATTCATTAGACCCCAGAGGGAAGGGGGAAGGTCATGTGACCAGCGTGTGTCTCATTACCATGGCTGAAATGATAATGAAATTAGCAATGGCTGGACAACAAATTGGAAGCAAGTTTAGTGTAACTCGAGGGAAA
>NW_010201301.1:21305-24226 GCF_000695765.1 Mesitornis unicolor
TTTTTTGGTGGTTAATGTTTTTTGCCGAGCGTCATGGGCAGAATGACTGCAGCAAGTGTGACAGCCTCCACGCCATCCCCAAACAGGGGTGCTATATTAGGAAAACATCACATCTGTGCGTGTACCGCTCCGCAGCTGAGGAAGTGGCTTTGGAGCAGGTGGATTGTTTGAATTATGCAGTGCCTAGGAACGACCCATGGGGGCTGTGGGAGCTGCTTTTGGTCAGCGGGGACTGCCCTGGTACAAATCTCAGAGCATCCAGACTGTTTCAAAAACATCCAAGTATAGAATACACCAGATTTCTGGTCGTCTGGCAGCAAAGTGCTTGAGTGTTGCAAGAACTAGAAGCTATAGGATGGTTCTGAAATATTCAGCCATTTTTGCAAATTTGCCATTGCTGGGGCTTATTTAATCCTACAGCAGATGGAGATGCACTGAAATGCTTAGAATATACAGCACAAGACTCTGTGGCTGGAGCTCAGTTAGGTTTTAGATTATCTCATGTGTTGATCAAGTTGTTGTTTGATGATAATGTGGCCACACTCATTACCTTCACATTGCACTGATATCTTCATCCTGAAACATGGAAAGCAGGAATTGGGGCCAATAAACAGAAAGGCTGAATAAGGCTGGGAGGCTTTCTCCCATGTTGTTATAGAAAACGAAGCAAAACAAAGCCAAGCAACCCCCTACACAGTACAGATTGAGATACTTCTTATTTTAGTCCTGTTCATACTGTGCAAAAGCAGAGGAAAAGCTTGTATTGGTCAGATGAGATTTAGGCTGTATTTAAGGGGAATACCTTATGTTATGGGCTCTTGTATATCTGAAGCAGCAAAGGTACTTACCTTTTTGTAGCACTGGAATTGAGACTTACTGCTTTCCTGTCCATCATCTTAGCAGCCGTCAATCTAGGGCGAAGTGAAAGCTTGTTGGAAATTTTCAACAGGGGCAGTCAGTTAAGCTCATAATAAGGTCTTGCGACTGTCAGTCTCCTTTGGAGCACAGCGCTATCTGCGAGGGCCATCTTTTTTTTCTCGCAGGGTTTTGAGTTCAGGAGAACACGGATGTGACTGCTCTGGGGCGTACAAGTGAGGCGCATTCTGCTTCCCTGCCCGGAGTTGGCCAACCTTGCTTCACAAAACCGCCTTCTGCAGGAGCATGGGTCCAATTATGGACCAGCTTGCTTAATGCACAAAAGGCAAATTGTGTATGTGTCTGTTGCAGGTAATTTTTCAATTATGATAAAAGGTGTATTAATTACAGTTATAAAGGGAATATCACAATACATCTGTGTAATCCTTCCTTTATAATAGCATAGAAAATATCTCTCATGAAAATACAGTTAACATTTTCCCAGTGTTTAAAAATTTGATATCTTCTTGACCTTGCAAGTATTCTTCTCTGATTTTACAATGACATAGAGACATATTAGTCTAACTGGATTCTTCAATTGCAAAATATTCTATTGTCCTTGGACACTTTTTCTGAAAAGGAGCGATTTTTCACATCACTTGTGAGGCTATGAAATTTAATTATGAAAAAGTTTTCAACCAAGTGTTATCATGTGGAGGGAAAATGTATTTTATGCTATTGCTTTTTTGTTCTCTATACATACCAGGTTTTTTGAATAGCTATTGTTCTTTCTGATGTTTATTTTTCGAGTTCTTCCTGATGAGATGTAGCTATCTGTCACTTACGGGCCATGCTGAAGAGCACGGGCTGATGGCTGAAGAGCTCAGGTTGTAAACAAGATCCTTTGATCTTTTCTGTAGGCAGGCATAAGGCAGGAACTCCTTTGAGAAGCAGGACGTGACTCCGCAGTCATATAAATGGGTTATGATAAGCTGGATGGTATCGATGAAGTAATATCAACAGTAATGTCATTAGGAGAGGGGGATGTTTATCTTTTAATGAAACCAATTATCTAGTCATCAGCTCCTTATGCATTTATTATAAATTCTTTAGGTTTTCTATCTGTTTTGTGTTAGGAGCTCTTTCATTTTTCTTTGAGCCTTCTAAATGCATCACATCCTTGATGAGCTGCATTCTGTGTGCGACCAGGACTTGCCTTTGGGAGCTGGGTGTGTGGAGGGCCAGAAAGATTGCTGGGAACGCCAGTCAGACCAGTGTGTTGGCCTGGGAAGATCGCTTCCTCTGAGAGCCTGGACTGTCTTAAAATTGCAACTTGGTACATTTTGCTTTGAATTGAAAAAATAAATGTTACAACACAATGCTTTGTAAAGACTGGCAATGTATTTTTTTTCCCAAATGTGCTCCAGAGGTACTGAGTCAGCCTGTAATGGGTACAAGGTTTCACTGATTGTTCCAGCACAGTTCAGCGAGACCAAGATGTTCAGGTGCTGTAGAGATCTTGAGGGCATTGGTCATGCTCAATACCTGCCTGTAGAAGACGTGATTTATTACCTTGCAACTTGCAATAAGCTACTGCTTCCTGGAAATTCCCTGTAAACCAGAAGTTTTTACTACTTATAACTCTCCAAGCTAGTTTGTTTCCTCCGGTCAAACTGTCTTCCAACTGACCGAGACACATCCAAGGTAACTCCCTTCCTCAGGACAGGTGTCCAACTGCTCTGTTGAGCTTACAGACACGTCTTTTTCCACACATGGAAGTTTCTGTGATGTGTTGATTTTGCTCTCCTTGTGAAGAACTGTGCTGCATCAAGCTGTGTTGATAGCCTCCAGTCACAGCTTTCTCTCCGTTTGGATGAAAGTTTTTGGAGGAGAACATGATGCTGCTTTTTAGGGTATGTGTGGGTGTGTGCATTTGTGAATATGTCTGTGATATTTTCTCAGGGTCTTGTAGCAAAGCACCATAGACATGTGGGGCCCATTTTATTTCATATTACTTGGGACATTATCCCATTGTTCTGATAGTGTTTGCTCCAAAATTCAGCAGG
>NW_010201301.1:24257-44535 GCF_000695765.1 Mesitornis unicolor
GCGGCCAGTGAGGGCCCTTGACTTATTATCTAAGCGGCTTTAAATTATCTTTAGAGGAATAGAAATCCCTTCATGGCTTCTGCATGCTAGTATGAAGTACTAGGAAACTGGGGCTAATTAAGCCTTTGTCAATATTTTCAGTTACTGTGGGCAATTTGCTAGAGACCAGGCCAGTCTGTCAGTTGGTAATGCTCCGTAAAGACGCATCTAGCAGCTCTGCATGAACTGGAGGTCACGTTGGAACTTGAGATCTAGTAGAGTCCTATAGGAACGCATCATCTTCCTGACCTAGGGTTGCTATTTACAGAAAACACTATTATGGAGTACAGCATGAGTTAGATGGGCTCTTGCTGCAGACCGGATAGCTAAAGATAGGCTAAACCAGATACCAAACTGCAGATGTGGATTGAAAGTACCAGGGCGACAATTTGCTGTGTGCTGAAGTGAGAGCCCTGACATCGTGAAGCAGATTTTTGAGGTGAGGCCTTCTGTTGGCATTGTGCGTGGATATTATAGAGTTAAACCCTACTGCTTTGTATGGGGTTCTAGATATGCTTCCAAGAGCACTTTCGAGCCATCTGTTCAAAACATCTTCTCTCATCTCAATTAATCTACCTTTCTTTTCCAGTACATCCTTTCTGTATTTTCAAGGATGGTAACAGAAATTCATCCTAGCTCTGTCTGCCTTGTGTCATCCCCCACCACTCAGAAGACACTTCTGAAGATGTAATTCTTTTCATTCTAGGAAGGAGTCAATTCTAAGGAGAAAAAGACCCAACCAACCTAATAAAAAACCCCAAACAAAACTAAGTTATAAACTCGGTTAAAAACACACTGCCCTGATCTACTGCTTTCCTTTGCTGTGATTGTACCTGCAACATCTCCAGCTTTTTGGCAGTGTTCAGCACAGCCTTCATCAGCCCTGCATGCAGCGTTGCCCCTGCCCTTTTTACGGCAGCATTTGTGGACAGGGGGCACAACCTTCCCACTGAACTGGAGCTGGAACTTGCCCTCTCGGCAGGCTCCTGATCAGTTTCCTGTGCTGGTCATTCCCATATTGCCTGTTCAAACTCGACTCCTCTCAACAGTCAGTTTAACTACCTTGAACAGATCAGCTAAAGCCAGGTGGGTAGTCCTGTACTAAAAAGGATAAACATCGAGCTTCCTGATAATTCTTTGTCCAGCCACTCCAATCCTCCTTTTGCCAGACAACCCTCACAGCTGTAGGTGAGACATTTTTGAAGGTGTTATAAATAAATGCCTGAGTTATGTTTTGCCAGCTATGCTGTTGTCTATTTTTGAGACGTCTCTGTGGGCAAGGATTTCATCACACCGAGCCCAAATTAAATTCGGTGAAAAATTCAAGAGTACAGCCATAAGTCACAGCTTCTATGCAGGATGGGGGCTGCCATCTTTGCACAGGCATGCAGGTGCTTCAGCAAAGGATATCATTTTACCCACAGTATTTGTGGAGCTGCTGCTGCCTCAGAGGGAAAGACTGGCAGTGAAGGTGTGAGAACAGGAGCTCCTGTGAACATCCTCATCCTTAGGGCAGCAAATCACATTTCTTCCTCTCCTTCCAGAAATTCTTGAGGCAGCTTTGCTCCTTAGATTGTGAGGTGAGAGTGGCAGCTCCGCTTTCCTTATCTTTCTCTTTTTCCTTTCTCACAGGGAGCTCCTATGCAGAATTGTCATCTCAGTTCCACACACTGGCACAGGGAGGTGGGAGAGGGGCAAAAGTGCTGCTGCTGTGGGGAATGGGCCCTGTGTGGAGACGCAGCTGGTGATTAGCTCCAGCAGAAAGGAAGGTGGGTTAACAGAGTGTGAAGTGAGAAAAGGAAAAACTGGAATGTAAAGCGTACACTTCTGATGTATTGTCACCTGCCTAGAGATCTCTGTAAGAGGAAGGCAACTGCAGTTACCATGAGAGGGGGGAAGGCAGAGAACACATTCAGAAATAATTGCACAGCCCTTCGTTAGCTGTTATTTGAATTATGCTTTCTTAGCCTTTGTGCTCAATTATCTGATGGCTGCCAAACGATACTCGGAGAGCTTGGCGGGGGGGAAATGCAGGCCCAGCTATGGGAGTAATTTAGCCTCTTACCTTTAATGGGAGTGCTTTGTGGGCCTGTCTCTGGGAGGTTGGGAGCATTGCCCCTTCCCCAGCGATCAGTAGGAGCAGCGGATGACCTGCATCTGAGACAGCCCTGTTCGGCTTCCTGTGCCATCTGTGCTGTTGCACAGATGTGCTTGTGCTTTGGGTGTGAGCAGTGGGACATCCTGCTCCAGAGGTGCCCTGAAGTGCAGGATGGAAGGAGAAACAGCAACAAATCATGATGTTCCCTCCTAAGTGGAAGGGATGGGGGGATCTGCTGTGGTTGAAAGGCCACCCCTGGCCCCCTCTCTTCCCTGATGAGCTCCCAGAGCCTGGCAGCTCTAAGTCTCAACGTGCTGCAGCTCTCCTAAAAGCACAGCTCATGCTTAACTCCACTTCTGGCACTGCAGTAGCTGATCTGGCTTTCAGATGGAGTAGGGGCAGAGACAGCACCTGAATCTAGGTGCTAGGTGTCCTTTTTGGACAGTGCTGCCAGGGATTTCTGCAAACTGAGTTACAGCTCAGCTTAGCCTAGGCCTTACTGGAGCTCTGTCAGTAGGGAGGAGTTGTTTCCATGGCTGTAAGTCTCCTAGACCCTTCCCAGCAGTAGAATGGCTGTTAGTGAGTTTATCTCTCTTTCTTGCCATTAATATAATTGCTTTGAGAGTGTTGGTTTGTTATATATAGATATATTGATCTGGACTGAAGGTTAGCACCATGTCAATATGTAGAAAAAAAAAATCAAGACCTTAATTAAAAAAAAAGTTGTGGTGAAATCCTAACCCTTCTGCAGACAATGGGAGGTTGAACTGTTGACTTTGAAGCAGCTGGGGTTATACCCATTGTCCAAAACAACATCAGCTCAACTCTGCTGTTCCTTTCTGCAGATGGCTTAAATCTCAATTTACTCCTCAGCCAACTGTGAGGAGGACCACGACCTATACTAACTTAAGCCTAGGCCAACTGATTTTTCAGCATATGAACAGTGGCCAAACTGTCTCAGCCCATGTTTCTGTGCAAGCGAGCGGAGCTATGGAAGAAAGAGCCTGATGCAGTGATCTGACTCATGTGGAAATACAGGTATTACCTTCCCCTGCATTGTGGGAGTCCCAGGATAGCAGGGACGGGAGAAGCTTTCACTCCCCTGCCCCAGTCCAGCAGCTTGCTCCTTGCAGCGTGGGCAGTAATTTCCCAGTGGGAAAATCACAGGCTGAAACAAAACTCATGCCCCTGGCCCTTTGCTCTAGAGGAAAGGAGAAGGCAAGGAAGGCACAGGTGAGTCAGGTGGGGACTGAGTCACAGCACTTCCCGGCCTTCTGCTCCCTGAAGTCTATCCTCTGCTTAGCCTTGTGCCTCCAGGCACTTTCTAGCCCCAAGTACACATCTTGTGTTTTAATTACTGCTCTGCTTAGTTTCCACCTTGTTTGCTGGTGTGAGTTTTGTCGATAAATGAGGTGAAAATATTTGGGAAGATTGGAATAAATTCAAAGTACAGAACAAAGGAAAGCCAAATGCAATTTAACTAGGAGAGATGTGTGTGAGAAAGTAGTATCAAACTACAGGATTGCTGTGCAAACAGCTTCTGTCTTCTGTTAATACTCTTGAACTCATTTGCTCTGAAGTACTTTTTCTTCTTCTATGTAAAGCTTTTCTTCAGTGTTTGCTTTTAGTTCCCTATCTAGTAACACTCTATTCTGCATTTGTTTCCAATATTTTGATGGAAGACCACATGCTTTCCATCTGAGAAACAGATGTCAGGGTAACAAAACGCCTCTGGTGTTGCAACTGCAATGTGTCTTAGCAGCACCCTCCCCTTTCCCTCTTGTGCTGACAGCCACTACATCACCTCAGACCTTCCTCTGGAGCCACCCTGACCCAGATCCCTCCTCTTCCTCAGCAGAAACCAGCTGCTTGCAGTCCCAGGCAGTCTCTTCCAGCTGGAGCTCCTGGTCTGCCAGTCCTCTACTCCTATGGATAACACCACTGGACGTGCTGCTCGCATGTGTAACCCTTTCAACATTTAGGGCCAAAGCCTCTCTCTTCAGGCTCTTTTGTCCGTGGTCTCTTTGAAGATGCAGATGGCTGCCTCTCCTTTTACTCCCCCCCATCCTTCAGTCGCAGTTTTCATGTTTCCTCCCACTATTTAAATTGCTCAGATCCATCCCCTGCTTGCTCTTTTTCTTGATCCTCCTCTTCTTCCACACCTGCTTTTGTGGGAAAAGTCTGCTTGCCTGGATTTAACCACCACGTTGAAGATGTATGACTCACTAATATGCTCCTTTGCTTGCTGTGTCTTTCTGATTTCTCCTGCAGTACCATCTCAGTCACATGCAGCTAAAAAGAAACATATTTTCCTTCTCCTCAGCCCTTTCCACTCAACCTGAACTGTGCTGAGAAGCTTACAGAACAGGAAGCTACCTTGGTTTCTGAAAGCATTGAGTCGTATTTCAAGTAGACTTCACAAAGAAGATTCAAGATTTTAAAATGTCATAAACTGGTCTAGAGAGGACAGCAGAATTCTGGTGGGGCCTGGGAGCTCTATTTGCTGGAGGCAAATGATCTTTATGAAGTTCTCAGAAAAAATTCTAGAGCATCACTACAGCTGGTGGAGTCTCTCCTGAGTATGCAGACCAGTGTATGAATGGACAGCCACAGTCAGAGAACACCACTTTCTGGAACAGCGATGAAAAAGAACCCCATCAAAAATAAAATAATCACCACAAAAGCATCCTCTCGAAACACAGCAACAAAACCTCTGCATCCCCTCTCCTGAATAAGTCTACAGCTTCCCTGCTTTTCAGCACAGTTGTGAATGGATATTTGTGTTGGGCATGTCAGTAAAGGGAAGGGATAAGAAGGGGAAAGAGAAGAAGGGAAAGAAGCCTGGACATGCCTGAGTCAGCAGTAGTTTTCAGTTTGGTCAACTGTGTATGTATTTGCAAGAGTATACTGTCTCCATTTTTAATTTTTAAAAGGCTTGGAGTGTATAGTTGAAGTTATTTCTACTGTAATTTTGGAAGCATAATGTATCCTGCACAGTCCAAGAGGGAAAAGAAAGTTCAGTTACCTTGTGTCTTTGTCATTGATCAGTTTTTTGAGCTCATGTGCCCTTAGAGGACCTGGCAGGTCCTCAGCTGTGGAGCCTTTCTGGCCTTGTCTACATGGACAGATCTACAGATTCAAACTTCTTCACCTGTATCCTGAGGGGCCCGACACTAACCAGTGTCATCTGGAAACTGCTGCTGCCCTAGAGGAGCTTGGCAGTCGTTTAAACGCAGAGCTGCCTGTGTTCCCCTCGTTTTTCTTGTTTCAGGCACGTGCTGTGTTGAAAATGTCCCATCTGAGATATGTTCAGTACTTTCCACCCCAGTTACAATTCTCTACTGCAATTTGTTTTTAGCTTTCCCTCTCAGATAGAGCAGAGCGCGGGGAACGGGGCCAGCGCTTCACCTGCTGCATTCCACAGAGGGAACAAATAGAAATGTGGGTGCGTCAAGAAAGCTCTGTGATATTTGACATTGATTTACTTGGTAGTGGCTTGTTTTGCACCTCCCATCTGTGTAATGCTGCTCCTGGGTGAGTGAGGAAGACTTGCACTGGATCCTTCTGTCATGCATGAATGTCAGTTCCTTTTCTAGCATGTTACCATGGCATCCTACCCCTGGTAATTTAATAAGGGCGAAGAAGAGGATATAAAAGGGACATGTTTGTAGTCTATTAACCCCTTCAGGAGAGGGACTTAAAAGGAATAAGAGAAATAACTATGGAGGATGTGACTGTGTTGGATTCTTGATTGCTCCATTGCTGCTACTTGGAGGCTGCAAATGAAGCAACCCATGTCCCTTCCTAGGTGCCATCATGTTACCATCACCACAGGTAAATGTGTAAGTAGCTTGGCCTCCTACCCCTTGAAATATGAAAAGTCAATCCCTGAGATGAGATCAGGAAATGCAGGGCAACTGGGCTACATCTCATGCTAATGCCTTCATCCTGTAGATCACCTGGGGTATTTTATTTTTCAAAGTTCCTTCTTTGCATTATACTCCCCAGAACAATACCCCCGGTCTTCCTGGGGAATCTGCTTTTGCTTGTGAGTGCTAAAGGCAGTCACATTTCTAGAACAGCCTGGTTTACTGCAGGTTTTAGCTTGAACTGCTTGCTGGTCTTACGTAAGGGAGGCAACAACTGAATCTTCATAGTTGAGCCTGCACTAGGAAAGTACTTAAAATAGCAGTAAAATCTCTCAGTGTGCACTTTAATTATTAAATTTTGTCCCGCTGCAGAGCAGAGTAATTTCTTTTTGGGATAATTGCCTTTTCGAAGCAGTTTTTGCATTAAAGATTCACTGGCTTTGCAGAAGAAACTAGGTGCTTCTAAATGCTCCTTATTAAAAATTTAGCCTGTCTCTTGTCTTGTCTTTCCTCTTTTTCCTTTTTGCTTTCTCTCACCCACAAAACAGTAGCCTTCGTTCACTGCCAGCCTCATCTCCTCGCTTGTACACATTTGCTTTGAGAGTTGCACATTAAAGCAGAAAGATAATGCATATCTGTTCTTCGGCACTCGGTTCCAGTAAATCAAGGATGGCTGAGGGATACCCAGTTTGTGTGCCTGTTGCCTCACAGCCCCAACTCCCACACTGAAAGGCTTCCTCTCCTTCAAGCAAGCTGACTCCACTGTACCCCTTTGTATTTGTGATGTTTCATAGCAAAATTTTTAAAAAAATACGTTCCGGAAGGTTACCAGTTAAATTTCTGAGTTCATAATTGAAAATGCAGCAGCAACTCAAGCTTTTCTGAATCTCGCAAGATGGATGTGCTATTTCTTGAGTAAGTCTTAGCCACAATTCATCAGCTTGCTGCTGATCTCACCAATGAATTTTTGCAGGTCCTAAAGGAAGGAGGAGTTATGTGAAGGAAGGGACAGAGATCACTACCACACTGGAAGCAAAACTGCCCTCCATATTCAGTGAGGAACCTCTTTAAAATAGCCTTGGTGATGCCACCAGGGAGAGTTCAATCAGAAGAGCATTTTAGACTAGCTCACATCTGCTAAAAGAGATCAGAATCGCTATTTCTGTGTGCATCACTAATGCCCCATTAGGACAGCTCAAGGTTTCTTCCTATCCCAATATCTAAGTAATTCAGAAATTAATGGAATTTTAATAGCTAGAATTTGTCTTAAAAGAAAAAGTAAAGATGATATTGCATTAAGGGCACTTGAATTTAACTTCCATCTGATAACTCATTTTTGCTGCTTTTCCTGATACTCTTCTCTTGATTTAAATGGAGTTACTCCAGATTTTCAGTAGTATAAACCAGATTGAAATCAACTCCTCGACAAACCTCAAAGGAGTAGAACTTTTCTTCCCAACTTACCCACCAGCCCCTCCCTGGTTAAGTGGATAGCTGCAGCCTTCAGAAAAAAAGCAAAGCTTTCAAGGGTAGTGTCTTGGACAGGGAGTTTATACTGCAAGATAATGTTAAAAATTCAGCTGCTATGTGCAGCCAGGTTTAAGATGTGAATTCAGTTTTGTTATTGCTGAACCTTCATATGTTTGTACTCATGCGGTCAGCTAAAATTGGAGAAAAATACTGAGGCAAACTGATCTCGTGACATTCTACCTGCCCTTTCCACACTAAAAGAAGATTTTAAAAAATTAGTCTCCGTCTAACTGCACCTGATGTGGAGCACAGGTGCTGCTCTGGGCTTTCACTGAAGATCTCCCTCCCACCCCTAAGAAAGGAAGCGGGAAGAAAACAGGGTCTTTGAAGCTCTCCTTCAGCTCCCTCTCCCTGCAGTGGGCTGCACTATGTGCGCTGCACAGTCTGCTCAGAGCAGCTGTGGCTGTCATCCTCTGGTGTGGTGTTAAAATGAAGACTGATTGTGTTTCCATCTGTACAGTTAGCTGCTGTCAGGCTCGCATGTGGCAAGCAACTGGTGCAGAGTTTTGGCCTGGGATTAGCTGGCTTAACCTTGAATAAAGTGAGTAAATACATAGAACAGCAACTCAAGTTTGGTAACAACCAAATAACATTATCTGCAGATCTCTATTTCAGCTTCCAGCTGGCACCTCTTGAGGGGCAGCAACACAATTGAGATTGGCAGGGAGTTGATTTCATGGGCTGAATTCTGGCAAAGTACCCAACTACCTGCACAGTGTGTGAGTTATGACTGTTGCCTTTCTCAGTAGCAAAGTGCTTTCTCTTCCTGGTTTCTTTTCACACTTATCTCTGGCCCTTGTCAGCTTTTGAGCTAATCACAGTCTCTTTTCTAGAAGGGTATGGGCTTTTGTAGCCACAACACATGTGCTCTGTCAACAAGGCAGGAATCCTCTCTCCTGACTATCCTGGACTGCTCTGACATCTTCTTTGCATCTTGCTGGGTTTTGCCCTGAGCCTCCACAATTAGTTTTCCAGCATGTTTTGTTTGCAGCTCACGGCAAAAGAATGGGAAGATGCAGAAAGAAGCTGCTGTTGTGACATTTAAATAGATACAGCAGTGAGCAAACACTGGGTTCAGGCCCTCTCAGACTCGGGAGACATCTAGCTTTCACCTTTTGGCTTTCAGCTCTGTGCTTTGCGATCATCTCTGCAAACAGCTTGGTGTTAGAAAACCTCTTGTTTAGTGCTTCTCAGTGATGAAAGCTTCAGGCCTGTTGTCAACACAAGGCATTTTTTCCCCTTGGGGGAAGAAGGGGAGTAGTTTTTTAAAGCAGTTTTCTGTCTGTATCACTTCTTGTCCTGCCCTTGTCCCAGAACAGTTTTGTTAGCCCGAGGCTGCACCGTGTGCTCCCAGTAACGGTGCAACTCCTCCAGCCTTGCCCAGAACTGCACTGCTTTTCCCAAGGTCCATTGCCCACCAGCACAACAGAGGCCACAGAAGCGACAGCAAGATCTGAGAAACTGCCTGATGAGGGGTGTGGGAAAGAAGGAGGAGCCAAAGGTTATGCCAGTGCCTGTCTAGGCTGTTCATTTCACGAAAAAGGCAACAGACTGAGCCCATGAAGCAGGTCTTGGCCTACTTGGAAAAAAATCGTGGCCTTTGGTATTGTCGTCTCTTAATTCTAAGTGTAATGGTACCACCAGGAGGCCCTGTCCTCCTCCGGGACAAGTCCACCGCTGGCAGTTTGTGCTCTGTCACATTCAGTGAATGCGCTGAGGTGACAAGGATCCAACTGTACTTTCAGCGCTGCTGCTTCTTGCTGCCAGCACACACTGCACCCCAGCAAATGATTTCCTTTATGAAGGGTGCGTAGGCTGATTTAATTGCTTGTGGAGCAGATCTGATAACACAGAGTGCACAGCTATGTTTGTTGGCGTCTTCTTAAGATGCGGGTAAAAGGAGCTAGAAGAAACATAAAAATAGACTCTCTTTTCTTAAGAGGTTTCGTGATGTAATGTATCATGACAGTGTAAGTTATAATGTCTGGACTAAGGGTTTATTCATCTTTGTTTTTTGTACTGTTGTCCGTGTTATTTTTAGTGACTTATACTCTTCTGTTCCTGTCATCATGGCATGTAGTCGGACTTTTGGAGCAGTTTGCTGTGCTTCCTTTACTGTCTTGTAACATTTAAGTAAATTTGCATTCTGAAGATTTCAAATACTTTAGACATGGTTATTAAGTATATCCTTTGAAAAGTATTATTAATGGTATGCTTCGGATTTTAGACGTCCCCATGGAATATCTTCACCATGCAATAGTATGGATGGATACTTTTCTTTCCTTCTCATTTCCTCCTTCAGATTTACAGATGTGGACTCCTGAAGCCTATTCTGTTCTAAGCCTAGACTGTTCTCTTTATCCTTAGGATGTTTTAAAGAGGTTGATAGGTGAGTTATAAGTTAAAATTTAGCTTTAAAAAGATGTACTAAACCCACCACACAGAGTATCATTATGCTGTAGGACCACTTCAATAGCCCCTTTTATTGCTAGAACGAGTAAGCCCTTTCTGGTCTCTGTACAGTGGGATCAGAGGCAGTAGAAATAATAAACAGTTGTCACTGATAAAAATGAAGGAAAATGTGAACTATTTTGTTGCAGTGCCAGGAGATAGTAAGTGAAACAGTCTTTTGAGCTGCTGAGAAATCTGTATGCAGCAATTTTGTGCTTGAGGTAGGAAGTGAAGAATGAAAATAATTACATTACTGTCTTTCTCAAGGTACTGTGAAATAAAACAAGCAAAATAGAAAGGAAAAAATTAAATGGAATTAACAGAAGTTACATTATAATGAGCCAAGGAAGCACCTACATAATGAAGGAAAAATATTCTAGCTGTGTGGCAATATTTGTTCACTTTGTATTTATTTGATGACTTTATGTTGAAGAAACAAACAAAAAATCCCAAAATTATTCATAATAAGTGTTTCAACAAATGATTCAAATTAGCTGAAATCAGTCAGAGTTGTGGACACTGTGGTACATCTTAGATGGCAAGGAAAAATACCGACACCGATGGCCATTTGGCTTTGTAGCAACTCAGGGATGCTGAGCCCAAATAAAAAGCTACAAACAGGATGGTTATAGCTTATCTAAGGACCAAAGGCAAGCAACCCACAGTTCTTGTGAAGAGGCCCAAGTTGAAGGACATTTATTCCATGTATTCTCCCCCGGCTAATACCCACTTCCTCTCAGTTCTGTGCCAGAGAGCTGATGTACCTGACTTCAGCAAGATGGTCAAGATTCAGATTTCCATTTTCCAAGTGCAGCCTGCTTTGTGGGAAAACCCAGACATAATACAGCATTAGTCCTGAGTTCAGCTAGGTCCTAATAGCCTCATATACACGCACTCTGGGACAGCTGATTGTTACTTTCCAACCCTGGGGGAGGGAGTCTCCTGAGTCTATCCTTCAAATATTCCCATTTATACAGTTATTTCAATTTATGGTAGGAAAACAGGATGTGACCAGGTTGGCAAGTGACCATGCCACCTCCTGCATGGGTTGCGGTTCGTGAGCCGTATACCATGGTTCAGTGAAATATGAGCAGGATTCGGCTTTGAAACAGCACAGGCAAGGGGACCAAGAGGGGTCCTTAATTCTCCAGCCTAACTTTTCTCACTTCTCTCAAAAGAGCAGGGTTTCCAAGACACAGTAAAAGGGTGGAGAAGGTTTTCTTCCTTGTCACAGATCTTGGTGACAAGCAGGGTTTAGGATGTGCAGTGGGGCCTTTGCTGTTATAACTCATCATTTCCTTATTGCTTTCCAAGGCTGCAGCCCCCAAGCTGTTCCCCACGCTGGGGTCTGTTCCTTGGGCTATGGGCCGATGGGTCAGGCTCTCTCTGCTCTCAGCTCTCCTGAAGACAGATCCAGCTGCATTCTGTATCCCAGACATTGGAACAATCTCCCAGCAGAAGTGGTAAATTCCCCTACACTGGTCAGTTTTAAGAGTCAGGGTGCTGACTCATCTCATTTTTACTATACTTTTACCTCGAGAGGTTGAACTAGATGATCCTTGTGGTCCTTTCCAACCTGGTATTCTATGATTCTATGTATCCAACTTACACTTACACTTCAGTGTTTTAGAAAAGCAAACTACAAGAATGTATGTGGGATTTCAGGAGCTGTGCTGCAGTGTTTAATGCCCTTCTCTTGTGTCTAGCATGGGGGGTAAGAATCCAGCCCCCAATCTGGTCCCACTATAGCTGCGGTTAGCAAGGCTACCCCGTGATTAGCGGGAAAGCGTCTCTAAAATGGTCTTTGGTTCTAAAAAGAGGTTTATATGTGCTAAGTGGTCACAGGATAGTTCTCACTGCCAGGTCACACCTGAGCTAGGGCAGCTCCTCACCTCTGTAGGTCACGAATGCTGGCACAACCTGCCAGAGAGCCAGGGAGCCTTTTGGTACGCAAGGCTTTTCACAGCAAGGGTGCTAGAACACACTTTGCTTTCTGCCATGCTGATGTTAATAGCACTATTTTGGTCTTTACAAGTAGAGCTGGTATCAGAGGAAAGTCTGCTGTCTTTCCTTTATCTTTAGACCTTGCACTTTTCCTCCAGCCCAGGGAGCTATGAATATATTATGTGTGATAATAATTATAATAATGTAATTATACGTAAGAACAATGTAATTGCTTTTGTTTTAGTGCAAAGCTATGTTTTGACTTTGGAGCTGAGTTTCTCTAAAGAATTTTTTAAAGTTTTAAATGTTAAATATTATATTATAAAAATTCTTCAATAATGAAAAAACCCTGCCTGGGGCAAGATTACTTCTACCTGGTGCTCAGCAGAACTGCAGTCAGCGGAGCTCTGCCACTGAGGTCATTGCAGACGTGCCACTGTGAAAAGATTAAGTAATCGTATGCTCCTGAAAGGTCTCTTTGGAGTTAGGGAGCAATAGGTTTCCTATCACCTTACTATTGATTTAGTCTCACATATGAGCACTGCAATTAGTTTGCCTGCAATGAAATCCATTTTCATTTCATTCATCAAAATATTTTCTTTCATCATATTTTCATCCATCAAAATAGGCATTTAGCCTGTTATGGCTGAGGACGGTGTTGCACTTTTGGGGAGGATGCCACAGCCAGGAAGCGGCAGCAGAAGAAGGGTGAATACTGATACTCTGGACATTCACTCCTGCAGTCAGCTGTCAGCACCTGCTGGCTTTGCCACTGTTGCACGCTGCTCTTAGTTCCCCTAGCTGTTTTGGAGCAATGCCTAGGGAGGAGGGCACCCAGGCACTTTTGGCAGCCCTGCTGTAGTGCAGGCTGGGGTTGCACATGAGCGGGGACTCTGTGTTACTGTGCAAGAGGCTTGAGAATGACTGAATTTTTCCTAGCTCTTTGTCATAGCTCTGAATCTGTCAGTGTGCAAGGTGCAGGGAATTGTCCTGTGACTGAATCCCATGGAGGTATCCTGCAGCTGGCAGCTAGCTCATGGCATCAGGGAGAAGAAATGAACACCATGCTTCAGGTGTCCAGAGAGGAACGTGAAGAAGTGCCAGCTACCCCGCTGTGCTGCAGTGGCTGCTGACCCCTCTCCATGCTGGGAGTGGGTGACCGCTGAGCCAGTGACCCCTGGATACTGGGGGCTGGCACCAAAAGACAAAGACTGAGTTCACTGTATTTCTGCTGTACCTGTTAGAGCGTGCTAGGCTGCAGATCAGGGCAAGCCTTTAGTCAAATGTGTCTACCAGATAAAACATTTGCTTAAAAGCCTCTTTTGCAGAAACCATAGTCTGTTTCATCCCTCACGCTCAGAAAACTATTCAAATTACTGTTTTCCCCAAGCCATCCCCATTCAGTTTGTTATCATTTTCATTATTAAACATTTATATAAGCACTGTAACATTTTATAGTGTTTGACAGAGATTTCCAAGTCTGCCTAATTAGCACAGTCCCTGCCACATGGAATATACTTTTATTATTACCCATTCATGGCCTTGTTATTCCGAAGAGGTTCTCTTGTGAATGGGAACGTGCATTACTGCACTTCAGGCTAATAAGTGTGACATAAAATATGACACACAAAATTAACTACTGCACTACGGGATCCAGCAATTGGGGGTGATGTGCATATGGTCACACTGAGACTCTGTTCGTTTGCATCATTGCTTTTCTGCCTTACTGCCTTATTAAAAGTCTGAGAGAGGAAAATATTGGGAGAAGGAGGAGGGGGGAAGAAATGAACAAATCTATCTTGGCATAAATAGGTTTGGCTCAATAATACAAGAGTTGTCAGCAGCCTTTTCTACGAGCCTGTTCGCTCAATGAGGAGAGCACAAAACAAGTGATTGAAAAGTCAGTTCGTGTCCTCACAGCATTCTTGGAAAGAATCTGAAAAAAAAAGAAGAAGAAGTTATGTTGGTAAAATGAAGTGTGCCTTATGCTGCTGTGTGTCCAGTGCCAAAGCAGAGCGTGCCAAGCGGAGGTGCAGTCCTGTGTTCGCCCTGGTCGTCTGGTCCAAAGATAAGATCAAAACCAAAGCGGCACCTCTTCTTTCTTCCTCTGCCCTTTCCTGCTCCGATTTGGTTTTGTGAAATCATACCTAGCACAAAACTATTAAAAGCATTGACAACTTTTGGAGCTCTCAAACAATAAATTATGAAGAAGGACCATAAAACAAGTTGCTACTTGTTTATTAAATATGCATGCCCAAATCTCTCCAGCTATCTGCTCTGTCCGTGTGTCTGTGCTGACTGATAAGCAGGCTGGAGTGCCCGGTGTGGCTCAGTTCTGAGTCCTGGTGAGATCAGAAGGAGCCTCTGGCAGGGGTGCTGCTCTCCTCCCATGCTGTGCACCACAGGGCAGATCTGCCTGGCTCCAGGCTCGTCCCCAGGCCTTCAGCACCTCCACGTCAGGTCTGGAAGAGAGCAGAGAAAGCAGTAAAGCGATGCCTTTTCCCAGCAGAACGAATGGCTCACCTCTTTGATGAGCCAAGTATAGACTGGAAAATGTTTGACTGCCAAATATTGAGGTGTGAGCAAGCCAGAGTGGGGTAAGGATGGAAGGGGTAGGAGGAGGACTTCTGAGACTGAGGGGAGGAACTGAGGCGGCCAGTGGCTGGGTTTTGACACAGCTGGAATGCCTACATAACATGCTGCAGTCCTCTCATTTGTCCACACTTGAGATTACAATACAGTCATTAAAATAATGAAAAAGCTCTGAATATTCTGGATTTCCTGTCTTTGCTTCACCTCACAAACAGTGCTCTTTTCTCAGGCCTGCCCAGCCTGCAGTTCCTGCACTCAGCCTTGTCTTTATCCAAATTGCTTTCTACTACAAACACTGGGGATATTTATCTGCTCTTTAAAAACAGGCCCAAGACTTGAAATTCCAACTTAGGACCCTAAATGTCTGGACTGTCTAGAAGCATGGAAAAACTGTTGCTGTCCCTGTGTTGAAGACACGCATGGGAAACCAGCACCTGAGAATGAGCAACTGGCCCTGGACTGGGGGTGCTCAGTTTCAGCTACTGCCTTGGACCCCTTTCCCTGGTGCCTCACGTCTGAGACAACTGAAGGAGGAGGGAGAGTTACTCTGCATCCCTCAGGCTGGCTGGGGGATCAGTACTGATGGCAAAAGCCTGAGTATCTCCGCTGCTAGAGGGGCCTCAGCCCCTTTTTTTCACCATTTTTTGCCAATTCTTGCTATAGGAAACAAAGTTGTCCTTCCTGAGGCAGGGCAGCTGGCTTTGGCTGAAGCTAAGCGCTGCAAAGCCTGAATCCCAGTGCTTGCTGGTACTGAGGTAGCTGGGACGGCTGCTACAGGCCCCCACAGTGATTTGTGAGGACGCTGAGTGTCTGCTCTGCAAACATCTGACCTGCGGTGTGCAGAGCACAGGGGTCTGCTGATGTGAAGAAACGCTGTGCGTGCCTTCACACATGGAAGACATTATCTCTACTGTTGCATCTCCTCTAATGAAAGAAAGAGGTGTTTGAAGTAAACCTTCATCTTCAAAAACGTCCCGAACAGACATATTTGATGAGAGAATACATGGAAGGCTCTCAGGGTGCATAAGACACATTGAGTCTCAACAACAGCAGATTAAAAAAACATAACAGTCAGTTGAAAACAACTTGAAAATTATGCAGGTTGGACACTGCTGGATTCAGAAGTCATCATTTATAGTTGGCTCCATTTTTTATAGCAATTGATGGGCTGCTGGGAAGATACATTGTTTTTGCACCCAGTTAATTCAGTCCATGTACGTGCATATATTAGGCATAATGTGGTTGTGGTGTCTGGACGTAGAGATGGCAGCATACACATACATAAATTTAGATGATTTATGGATTGTGATTATTATTTTTTTTTGTGAGCACAAATGACAGAAAATGCCCCCTGGCAAGGAAATAACCTTGCTAATTTAACTGCATCAGCTAGCGTATGGATCAGCCTTTCCCTCATGGGGCGATCGCTTTGTGTTGTCAGCGAACATGCATTCCTCAGCAGCCAGAGAAACTCAGCTCTTTTCTTGTTCATGTCTTCCACATGTTCTTGAAGGATATTTAATGACATCTGAATGTTGCTGATACCGCTTAAAATGAACCACAAATATTGCAATTTCCCAGGCTTTAAGGAAGGAGTGAGTGGGGGGAAGGATGTAGAGAGGTACAAGCAGAATCAGAGCAGTTGCTTGTGACAGAATGTTGTAGCTCAATAAAGTTTTTCAAAGGTATTGTTTAAACAGAAAGAAATAAAGCAACTGCCCTTTTCCAGGATGTCTCTTGCAGATACAGAGCAAGAGCTTAAACAAGACCTCGTGGTCTGTCCATCAATGGTGGCAGCTGCCCGGTGCTGACAGAGGCTGCCTTTTGAAAAGGACAGATCACACCACAGAATGGATTTGATCTGACAGAGATGTCATCCAGTAAGGATCCCCTTTGCGCTCCCAGCCCTGGCCTGAAAGGGACACCAAGTGTCTTATCTCATTCTGTGTTGGGGGCTGCGGAGGGGCTGCTGCAACCAGTTGGGTTTCAGCACCATGTTAGAGGCCTCTCCTGAAACGCCAGTGGCCTCGACAGAGCCAATTCAAAGGAAGTGGCTGTCTCCATGCTTGTAAAAATAAATATTGCCACCTGGCTGTAGAAGCAGCTTCCCCAAACCACCAAACTGTGTGCATGGGTTTCTCCATGTGCTCACCATCCCATTGCCCTGGACAGATGCCTCGTCTGTCCCCAGGATGGACAGGAAATGTTGCAGATGCAGAAGCCATGCCTGAGGTTTCTCTTGCCTGGACTTTTAGGTAGAGGGGAGACTTTTCAGCTCCTTCCAGCTTCAGACTGGTTCAGTGCACAGCCTGCACCGGGGTGTCTGAACAAGGGCATCACTCTTCTTGGTACTTTCTTACCCTTGAATACCAAGTCCCCATCTGCGACTCTTACCAGACATTGGCTGCAGCCCAAGCTACTGAGGATTCTCAGTGTCTGCCGTGTCTCAGAAGGACCATGGAAATCCCAGCCTGAGGAACAGATTTTTATTTTGAGACTGCACTTCCCTCGTAGTTGATCTCAGACAAAGATGTTGCTCCTGTGGGATGTTAGCACTGCAGTCTCACTGCCTTTGGATAGAAACTCGTGCTGTTTCTCACAGCCGTCTTCCTTCTCTGGCTGGGGACATGGGCTGTGTCCGTAGGCAAAAATCGCTGTGTTACTTTAAGACTTTATTTACAGGCACAGTCAGACAAGTGCTTGTAGTACAATTCAGGCTATTTCAGAGGTTTCTACACTTCCAGTTAAGACAGAGTAACTGACTCTGGGTAATGCTAGCCCATTACAATGGAAAGAGAAAAAAAGTATTTGCCATCAGCATTACCGCCTTCCACCTACCAGACATCCATGAGGACTTCACAAACCATTTTGAGTGGGTGTACGTGAAATGGTTTCTGTTGTGATGATCCTAGAGAAAGAAAAGGAGAATCCTAAGGAATGAAGAGAAAAGGTTAAACAGAACGGCTGCAGTCTGGCAAAGGGAGTTGCCTGGCTGGCCAAGTCCATCTCTTTTGTTTCCCTGTTTCTTTATGCCTTGAAAACTGTCCCTGTAGAGAAGAATTAGGAAAAAAAATCCTAAACTTCATTATAAACTATTGGTGAAATTCATTCCTAGCTTTAAGTAAGGATTTCCTTGCATGTAACTGTGCATATTCAGAAGGCAAGAAAAAAGGGAAATTTGTATGCATGGGTGTGTATACATGCATATATATGTGTGTGTGTGTATGTAATATATGTGTCAATGGCTATGGGAAATGGTTTAGAGCATTTGATGCCTTTTGCTCTTATTGTGTGTGTGGCTGGTAATTTCATAAAATATTTACTATGGGCTTATTCTGCTAAAGACTCAAAATGACCATGCAATGAACGTGGGTGTGTTTGTGGATCTGGATATGTAGTTTGAAATGCCCGAAGAGCTTCATTAGATGTACTCATTTTAAAAATGGGAGGAGGACTGCTTCCATTTAAATGCAGCATCCCATAGTTTTTCAGGGTCTCCCACACCAATGTGGTGAGCCACAAGCCTGCCCCAGGCCATAAAACCATTGAGAGTAATTAGATACTTACAGAGTTGGACTCCAGTGCTCTCCTGAGAGCAGCAAGCCAATTTACAATGCACGTATATTTCTGTGGTAAATAGCCTGTAGTTGCAGAGAACTTGCTGGCAGCAGGCTCCCCTAAATGCTAATTAACGTTGCAAGTCTTCATTAGGGCTGCTCAAACACCCAGTTTTGAACCCCAGCTTGGGACATGGCCTGAGCGCAGCAGCTTCTCGAAAGGCATCATGTGCCACATGGCGCTGTTTTATTTTTAAATTAATGACCTGCTAGGTAAGTGCTATGGGAAACGTACCCATGGGCAGCTGCTGCTGCCTTCCCTTTCCCTGGCCTCAGGACCCCGTTACCTGCTGGTAATATTCACTTTTAAGGCGACGAGGCAGGGTGTGCTCCTGGGGTGGGCTCTCATCACACAGGGGCCACTGCCAAGCAGGCATCTGTGCCCCATTAGAGCCCCACTGATGCTGCCACAGGCAGGACCCAGGGGGACAGATGCCTAAAAGAGGGGTAGCAGAAGGGATGGACTCCTGGGTTCATTTCTGCTGCCTGTGTGTGAAGCTGTTTTCACTGGTGCAGTGCAGCAGTAGCAGGCTGGCAGGATCTGCTGCAGTTTGCTTGGGACTTGCTTTGCAGAGCCTGTGGCGAAACTGCGCTCTGCAGCCCCTGAGGAAGGGTGTTCCCAGAACTGCTTTTTAAAGCATATTCGGTGAGAAATATCGGACAAATATGCGTGTCTAGCACTTTTTAGAAACACTGGAAGTAATAATTTTCCCTCATCAAATGTTGGGTGTTTCCAAATGTCTGAGGGTGATCTCTGCTCCCAAGTGAATGATTTCAGGAAATGAAAGTAGATGGAAGTTTGGGGGCTGCAATAGATCCATTACTGCTGTTTCCAGCACGTTGATTCCAGATCACATCACGAACACGACGTTAAGCATGCAAACAGATCATCTTTGCAGTGTTTGTTGTTCATAGGAAAAGGATAAGAAAGAAAGGATTCCCTAAATGAAGTACAGAAATGAGATAATAAAATCCACTTTCTCTTCCTTAAAATATTCCAGTCCATCAATTTGTTTTCACACCAGTCAAGAATTGCTGGTAAACTAATCTATCATCTGCTCCACAGTAATGCCATGATACAGAAAATCCAGATCTGCAGAAGAGGAATACTAGTCCTACTACAAAGACTTAAAATATGTTGAGTGAGTTTTATCTAGTAAAATTTAGAAACATTTTTTGGAAAAGTTTAGGCAGTTTTCAGCTTGGATACTATCTGAGTACATCTTCCACTTACTGAGAAATAAAATCTAAATAGAGAGACATAAAAAAGATGCCTATGTAGTCTAGAAAAAGAAAGGAGACATTTTGGATCATATAGTGCCTTGCACGTCATAAGCATATTTTCATATACCAGGTTGGGGAGATTGAGTGAAATAAAACATCTGCATGTAATAAGGATCTGGGTCTGGTTTGGATCTTTGGCAACTACAATTTGACTATAGCTCCCAGGTATTCCCACTCATTTTCCAGTAATATCTCCTTGAGATAAGTTTCCTTCTGCCAGAATTTTATTTTGTGAAGTTCTATGAAGGCGGAGGCCTGGCTCTCCAAGAGCATCGCTATAAAACCTTATTATGGAAGGCAGCAACAACTCTACAGATGGTATTAGAGGACCAGTTTCAGTTTACTAATTTTTCATGTTCTCTCTTTTGGTAGAGGGGTAGCAGAATATCTCATTCTTCTGCGGAAAGAACATTTATGGAAAGATTTCTGAGTCTGATTGGATTTTTCATAGGCTCAGCTCTGTTTTCGCTATACTCAACATATCAGGAATCTTAGAGCTACTTGCAGAAGCAGTCTCCAAGGCAGCTGTGGGCCTGCATCCCACCCACCTTCTGCCAGTGCCTGCCAGAGCACCTGTGGCAGCACGCCTATGGCACGCTCATCCCTCAAGCACCGCAGGGGATGCTGCAGCCGGAGCTGACGGCACATCCATTGCTGCGGACTCTGGGAGACAGACGAGGTGCTGAGGAGAACAGCTCTCGTATTGTCCTTCCTACCTTGCACAGGCATCACCACTGCCTTCAGCCCCCAAACTATCCCCTCTGCTGCCCATTAGCACTGCTCTGAGTGTTTAAACACCTGCATAGGTCCTGTTCACACCTGTTGGACCTTACCCTCCTCTCTCCACGTGTAGG
>NW_010201301.1:44566-54732 GCF_000695765.1 Mesitornis unicolor
ATCAGCCCAGCAAGTAGGTGGCTTGAGGTGCTCTTCACAGTCTCGAACCAGACCCTTAGAAACAGAAACATTGGCCTAAGGCCTGTTCTGATCAGTGAGGTGGCTATAATGTTTTAAATATGATGTAACTGTATAGAACCAAATGTATATTTTATGGAGAAGAAGCTGAAGTAGCTGTTACTGAAACAGAGCCGAGAAGCAGTAAGCATGCTTCAGATCACAGGGATGTATAGGGGAGGGGACTAAAGCCAGATGAGATTATGGCAGTGTGCGCCGCTGTTAGGGAAGAGAGGCCCCCAGGAGCAGACCACCAGCGTGTGCTGCCGTCCTGGAAGGCATTGCTAGAGGACTGGGGATCTGATGGAAGAAGACCAGAATTTGTGTGACACCTGAAAAACAAGATCCCATCACTGGTCGCGCACATAAAAACAGGCTGCATCACGAAAACTGGCAGTGTGTTTTTGTAGGAGCTGTATGAGAGATGACTTGGATTGACATGACTGCTGAGGGCTGAATTAGAAAGCTGGGGGGTAAAAGCAGCCAATCGGGGAAGGACATGGCAGTTCAGATTGAAAACAGATTTCCACTGTATCCTTTTCCAGAGATGGAAACTGAAACTGAAGCTCTGAGCTGTTTTCTGAGGACTAGTATATATGTGTGTGTATTTGTCTGTCTATGTATACTGCAGTTTTTAACAGAGTGGGCAGTAAAAACATATACTACTATGTTATGTGGGTAGGTGGCATTCTTGTTTGCATTGCAAACTACATTGTTGTCAGAGCATGTACTATGGGCAGGGTGCATTTGGTTTGAGTTGTGAGAAGGATGGGCTGCAGGCTTGTTTTGTACAGTCAATTGAAACTATTGAATATGAGCTGCACAGCTAAGCCTTTTTCCATTGTTTGGGTTTTTTTGCATCATTTATTTGAGGTTCAGAGATGCTGAGCTACCATAAGAAGGCCTCTTTTTGAAGTGGCTACGCAGATTTTAAGACCAGAAGAAGAGAATGGTTTATAACTGTGGTTCTAAGCCCTGTAACTTCTCCTGCTTTGCCATGATCCTAGGCTGAATTTGAATCTTTTCTCATTCTTCATGACAGGCCCTGGTTCATGTCCAAATGCTCAGAACCTTGCTTAGAAAAGGGTAAAATTTTACCCTGGTAGCAAACCCCGGATTATGTCAGATCTGGATTTTCAAACTCTTAGATCATAACTTCAGCCCCCCTGGAAAATCCATTTAACTTTAAAAACAGTTACGATGATGTTACCTTAAATTACATATATTATCAGAAAAATGGCAGGAGAGGAAGGCAAAGTTTATGATTTTGGCACTGCAGAGCTGAAGAAGTAGACAATTCTGTAGCAGAACAGCACCCACAGATGTCTGATCTGCTCTTTGCGCCTGGTAAAATTGCTGGGTAAGAGGCTTTTTTGGAAAACTATAGGTTTCTGGAAAGCCTAAGGCAGATGGTGAATGTCTTGTGGCTCAGCACTGAAATATTTTTGTGGGCTCCCAGATGTAGTCCTTAACTTGCCAATACAAATCGCTGGTACATTATTCTTAAAGTTAAAAAATAATGCTTGTGTTTTAGTAGGATTGAATCTTAAATGTAACTTGTCATTTAAAAATAAGAGCTGTATGGTCTTTGAGCAAGAAATAGCCTCTGGAAAGTATTCAAAGTTCTTTTAAAATATCCTTAGAAATGAAATGAAGTATGAAGAGTCAATGCATGCTAAAAAGCAACAATCAGGGGAGCAAGCAAAAAGCCTCCTTTTATTGTTTTGCTTTGAGGCATATCTGTGTTTCTTACATATTAGCATGCCTCAGGCAGGGCTAAACATTTCATGTAACATGATGACCCTGGAAAACACGCTACAATTTTGGGATAATTCCTGATGAGGTTTTATGAATCTGTAAGCATCTTATAGAAGGAAATGAACCAGTTCTCCAAGCCACAGAATGCCGCACTGCTCTACCTTACTGCAAGGGCGCAAAGACTGCTTTGCTTCAGCATAATGAATGGGATCTCTGTTCTTCAAAGGTAATAGGAAGGCTGAAGAAACCACAATATGAGAGGAACTGACTTTCTTGTTTTGCTGGTTTTGCAGGTTTTTTGCCAGTTTGGAAGTTTTATGCTGCCATGGATTATCTTTCTCTTAATGCTACTTGGAGCCCGGAGCAGGTCACCTCCCTCCCCTGCTTCTCTCTGAACAAGAGGAATATTATTGTCCTCTGTAATGGTGCCCCAGCAGCTCAGGGCACCTTAATGAAGTGAAAAAGATGTGTTTGGAGTTATTGTTTCATATAATGTAATGCTTTTGAAGGGGCAGGAGTTTAGGTGAATGATTGTGTTCAAGTAGCTGCAGCTGTAATGGAGATGAACACCTGGAAGAATTGAAGGACAGAGAAAGAGGAGTTTCTAACCATGGGGAAAGTGAAGGTGGCAAACACCCCATTGACGTTGTTGTTCCTTCATACCTGTGTGTTTCTATTGCAGATCAAGGCTTCACTTAGTAAAAGTGTTGTTCAGTCAGAATTAATATTGTCAACCATTTCCAGATGCTTATAACTTTGCCTCGGTATTGAAACATCAGATGGTTTCCTTAAGAGGTGACAAAGAAAATCTAGCTGGGATCAGACACCAAAATGCAGTTCTTAGTGGGAAGACAGAGAGAGTAATAACCTGGCATGGAAATTTTGTACAAACCTTTACAAGATGGACTCAAGCTGATATGTTAGAGTGCGTTGGCATCATTTGGCAACTAACTCATGGATGCAGTGTCCTTTATGTCTTTATGTGCTAAATCTGTATTGCACAGCCCCTGAGACTACAGCAACAGTTGTTTCAGTGATGCAGCTAGTCCCCTGCTGGCCTGTGTTGCTCATTTTAAAGCAAAATTATCACTTTCTAATAAAGCCTAAGTAGTTTTCTAAAATGTTTGATTCTAGTCAGTTCCTCTAGCTAGCTTTTATTCTTATTCAGATTTTAGTATTCATATTCTTTCATAGCAAAATCACCCTGCATGTATTTAAAGTATCTACTTGATGCAGCGGTGCTGTGTTAGGACAGAGCGATGTGACTGAAATATCGCCATAGAGCTCTGCAAAGTGTCAGAGGGTAATGTCTGATTTCTATCGGCTCTGCTTGCCTCAAGTCCTTCTTTTGTCTTGTAACAGAGCTGTATTCTGATTGCAGAATGTCAATTATCCATCCCTCCCTATTTCCCCTACTCCTTATGTGTCAGCCCACCTAGAAGCTTTCTATTAATTTACCAAATCATCATTGGGCTCACTTTGTTAGTTTGCAACTGTCAGACTGTCTGTTTGCCTAATTGGCCCATTTCCCATTTGTTAGTTACTCAGTCTGTGAATCATCATTGGAATAATTTTTAGCTAACTATTAATTGAATACCATTTATAACATAGTTACATCATCTACATTCTTATTTTTGGATGATTAGTAGGAGAAAGAGGGTTTTATTATGAGGCATATCTCAGAGTCTGTCGTTAGTTGGTGTTTGGAAAATGAGAAGAAAGTGATGGCTCTCTCCAGTAACTACAGAATGGAGGAGCCCAAGGTTGTTTTAAGCAGTTGAACACAGGGAGTCAGGTCAGGTTTCTGCTTCTGTATTTGGCTGAGGAAGGCCTCAGGGGTAAAGGAGTGGCTAAGGTGTGTGATCTTACCAAGCTTGTTAGGCATTGATGGATCAGAAACCATTTTAGCCGTGTGCTACTGTGCCTGTTAGGACAGTACTGTTATTAATGTCACAAATGGGCCTGGGCCCTGCTATTGTAATCCTACCTTCCACTTTCAGAAAGGCAAGTAATAGTGAACCTGTATGTTGGGTCAGGACTTTGAATCATTTGGTGCACTTCCTTCATGTGTTGAAGTGGAGCCTGGATGAGACTTAGAATCATGGAGTCATAGAATCAAGGACCAGTTTGGGTTGGAAGGGACCTTAAAGCTCATCCAGTCCAGCCCCCTGCCATAGGCAGGGACACCTCCCACCAGACCAGGTTGCCCAAAGCCCCATCCAACCTGGCCTTGAACACTTCCAGGGAGGGGGCATCCACAACTTCCCTGGGCAACCTGTGCCAGTGCCTCACCACCCTCACAGTAAAGAATTTCTTCCTAATATCTTGTCTAAATCTACCCTCTTCCAGTTTAAAACCATTCCCCAATTGATCCATAAGAGATGGCTGAACCTCACTGGCTCTTTTGTGCCAATCCAGCAGTTCAAGTTTATACAGTGGCTGCCTTTGTAACAGCCTGTGATTTATAAGGAACTTGGGAGTAAATACAAGTGTGCTGTCAGAAATGCTATTATGGGAGAGGGAAAGTACTTTGTGGGAGAAAATTAAAGCTCCAGAGAGCTCCAGGGCTGCACAGTGAGACAGAGAAGCTCCGCCAGGTTTGCTCAGCAGTGTCTGAGATTAGTCTGAGCTCACACTGGCAAGGGCAGGGCTTGTGCTCACAGAGGGTTGGTATGAATGCTCAAGTCCTGGCTTTCTTCCTAGCTGCGCCTGGGACTGGGAAGATCTGGGCTGTTGATTCAGATGGAATTTTGGGCTTATAGTCACCAAAGCCAGATTTTGGAGGAGTTTCAGTTCTCAGTCGTGGCGCAATTCCCACAAATGGTCACCTGCCACTCCGTGGGGTAAGCAGCCAGAGCTTGGGCACTGGGCATAAAGGGTGCTGGGCTCCTCCTCAGGCTTAGGGCAAGCTTCTAAGAGCTGGGCTGAAGTATCATCTTTAGCTACAGCAGAAAAAGACTCCTCTAAATTAAGAGAGAGGCATTAAGAGAGGGGCCTTGTGCCCATGTCAGGCAGGGTGGGGGTCACTCTGGTATTTTTATGTGCCCAGCTTCGTTCTGGTGATCGTAAACATCCACAAACCAGCTCATCTCTGCCTGTGGTTCTGACACAATAGACAGCGTCTAGGTTTAGTTGTTCTTGGCTAAATGATTTAAAAAGAAAACTTGCAGGTGTAGCCAAATGTAGAATTGTTATTTTGGCAAGCAATAACGCTGCGGGGCTGTGAACAATTTAAGTAGTCCCTCAGCTGGCCAAGGAAAGATCATAACCACAAACTCTCGACTTAGAGCAATGCTAGGAACTTACTTCCAGAATAGTTGCAAATCACAGGTGTGTGTGTGTTAGTCTTCTCTGAAAAATACATTGGAAAGCAACAGATTGCAGTAGTGTGGAGAGAATTTAATTTATACTTGCTCTGTGTTGGGTGCTGAGTGGCTCATTCTGCACTATTAAATTTAAACTGGACGATATTGCACCTCTGGCGAAAAGAGAACGGAGCCAGTTAAACACTGCCTGGGAGAAGCCACGTGTCCCTGCTGAGCTGAGCACCACCCAGACTGAACTTTGGGAGGTTCCTTAACCTTTGCTCTCCAGGTCATTGTGCTGCCCGTGTTTAAACTCTTTTACCTAAACAATGCTGGTGGTTGTGGAGCATACCATTACGCTTGGGTACCCCAGCTCTGGGAGGGCCCCTTGCTCCCAGTGCTTCCCCCTGCCACTGTCTCCCATTAAAGGGAGCGGGCCAGGCCAGTTCAGCGTGCAAACAGTGATGTCAGCATTGTAACAGCAATGAAAAGCTCTGTGGGAATCCAGGAGACAGACCTCCAAATTAAGGGTCTTTTGGCCAAATACGAGCATTAAGAGAGACTTAGAAAGATCAAAATAGTGTTGCGTGCCAATGTGGCATTTGATGTCCAAGATAAAAGGGGAACTTGTTTCAGAAGTGAGATGGTTTTAGCAAGAGAAGGAAATCTTAATATCTGTGTTGGAATGCAGAAAAACACATGTTTCCTATATTGTTTTCTCATATGCTAAATGAACATGACATCTGGTTATATTTTTAAAAATTAAATTATGTGACACTATATCAGTGCTTTACAAAGCAAAAGGTAGTAAACCAAGAACATCTAATAAGGTAACAATGAAATATTTGGCAGGACTTCAGAGTATTAGAAACTCACACAACCAAAAGGAGCTGAAATATCTTACTGTGATATATAGGAGGCCTTAACTTCTCATTTATCTGTGCTATTTCTTACTACACTTCATAGTAATACATTGTGTTCCCATTGGTATAGATTTCTGTATGTGAGAGCCAAAACTCCAGATGTTTTCTAGGTAAATCTCTGGAGACTATTTTATTGTGTTTCATTTCTCCTTATTTACAATTCACTCATCTTGAACTCCAGCCGCTGGTAATAAAAATCCATGGAGTCTGCAACTGAGCCAAGTGGACACGATCGTCCTGGTTTTTTAAGTCAGGGATGGTTTGATCCAAGCCTTGAACAGAATCCAAGCCACTAGAGTTTTCCAAAAGTTCATATCTTTTTGGTTTTTAACTCTTCATGCACTGAGGAATAAAGAGACAGTTGCTTTGTCTTTTCTTTCCTCCCCACTATCTCATAAAAGGTCCAACCTCTCTTCACCATGGCAGCATTTCCACAGCCGCTGCTTGCAGGACTGTCCTTAAACCAAGCCCTTCTGCAAAGGCCAGCTCCAGGCTGGCTCTTTCCACTCTGTCCCCACTCGGTCATTTCATAAATCACACTGGAAGATATCCACTCCACACACGAAAGAGCAACATTTGGGCAAAAACTCTGTTGGTTTTTTTCCTCACTTCAGCACACCCGTGGAGTTCAGAGACCTGGCATTGCCATATTGTCAGTCAAAGAGATGGCTGCCCAGGGCCCCTTGGATCCTGCTTCCAGGCCATCTTCACCACTCATCTGCTGTCTTTCCCTGCTTTCCTCCGGAGCAAAAGAAAAAGCAACGTGAAAGCATAGTCTTGCCTCATCCCTGAGACGCTTTGTGCTTCTTAACCTATTAAGAATAGTGTTCCAGGTAGACACTTAGAAACCCAAGTCCCACCTCCCCATCCAGGGACTTGTTCAAGGCCTTTATTAACAAATTAAAATATAATAAAGCATGCTGTCTCCCCCTTTTCTCAGTTTGCTGCCTATTTAGATTTTAAACATCTTCAGGTTCTCTGGTACATCAGAGAGATTCTGGTGCCTGACTTGCACTGAAATCAGTCTGTGGTTACTGGGGAATTTGGGTCTCTACATGCTGACAAAACCTCTGCTTAATGACGTAGAAATAATTAGCCAGCCACTTTGCTGCACTGGGACTTTGGTTAATTTTAAAGAGCTGAAAAGTTTTGTTTCAGAGTTGCTGCAACCAGTGGTACATTTTATATTCCATCACGGGCATGTTTGATTAATGGACATCAAACAGATTTTTACATGAATACACCTACCCACCACAATGGATATCAACATAAATCATTCCACAGCATAATCTGATCGTGTTTTCCTAGTGGTTTTGGGCTCAGCTGAGCCTTCAGGGGAAGGCAGTGCTGTTCGGTGAACTCCAAATGGTGGGTGAGATCTGCTCGGATCCTCGTACATGCTGCTCTGCTACCTCATTGCTTCAGACAGGAGGGCGAATGGAAGGAAGCTGTTGCAGCTCAGAAAAGGTGTTTTATTTCTCCCCACAAGCCCAGGTAAAGTCGACCAGCTCCGAGTCCTGCCTCTTCCCTGACCTGTGTTTTCTGTGCTGACATTCAGGGACTGCGCAGTGCTGGAGACCTAGAGCTGCAATGCAGCTGCCTGGTAACTCCTCTGCAAGGCTGGAGGGAATTCTTCCTTACTCTAGTAAGCAGCTAGAGTGGTAAGTGCCAGCCTACTAGATTTCTGAACTATTGCTTTATTTTAATTCGATTTCTTGTTACTTGGGCAGCTGGAATACATTTAGGCAAAGCAAGTAACATTCTTTTTGCTTTATGTTGTCGCTGGTGAATTATTTACTTATTTGTGAAGCAATACAAGTTACCTATATACTGTGAAGTTTATCATTTTTGCTTCATGTGCCAGTAGATCTGACTGTGTTGGTTGGTACCCCAGTTACCTGAAGAGCTGAACACTTATTATGAGTTAATTTCAAAACAAGACAAGTTAGAATGGACCAAACCCAAAGTGCCAGACAGAAGCACTCTCACCATGAATCTAACGACACTTAGCAATTTCCAGGTTCCAACTCAAGTTACACAAATTGCATTACGAAGTGAAGGTGCTATTATAATTAGTTTTACTTTCAAACAGAGAAACAGAGGTACAGAAAGATAAATTGTCTTTCTTATGGCACTGCGGTTCAATGGCAGTGCTAGCAGTTGATCTCCAGTCCTGTGTGCTAGCTGGTGGCATTAAAACCTTCTATGCAATGTCTCCTGAACTTCAGAGAAAACCACCTGCAACTGCCATGCCTCAAGCTCATCTCTAGACATATTTAATGAGCAAAATTTTAATTCAAGTTACATTACAATAATTAACAGAAAGAAAGCATCAAAGCACAGTATCTTCCCAAGCTAGCAGTATTATACAAAACCTAAATCTGTAGCAAACCAGAGAAAGGATTATGCTGGTGAGCCATTTTCAGTGGGGAGAAATTAACACAAGGCAAGCATTAAGAACCAGGACTGATGGCTGCTATTTAATTTTATTTTCTTCTCATTTGAAGGCAAGTGCAGTGCCTGTATCCTGCGGCTTTATTTGCTAACAGTGAGGGTGCAGCCTGGACTGAAGCTACATGGGTCACAGATTTCTCATCTGAAAGTCTGTGGATCTTCTGGCATGGTGTCCTTTGGGTGCATTCTGCAAAGGTCACCGTTCTGGGTACTTTCCCTCTCTCCCTCCATTTTTCAACTCATTCTGGCTCTACTTGTTTACTGCTGAGGACCAGCTAAAGAAAGAAAAACATTTTTAGTTCTTCAGTGCGAAGCTGGGTACATGTATAGTACTCAACATTTATATAGTATCTGTCCTTAAAGTGTCAATGCTTGTGAAGCAATTCTATGTATTGGCATCCGAGATGATATAAATAGCTGTCTGAAGTAAACTGAAAGACTCAAAGGCTTACAGTGATTTCAGTGTATTTTTGATTGTGCCATTATTCTCCTGCATAATTTCTCATTATTTCCTGAGAAAGGAAAGAAAAAAATCTGTGGTATCTAAAATGCTGTGTGTATCTTTTTGCAAATGCAGTAATCTCACAGCAGCCTGTTTTTTCCAATGCGATGCTGTCTCAGCCAATCCTTTACATCAGAGAGGAAAATCTGTGATAGGATCCTAAATTCCAATAACCAGTTACCTGGCCTCTCTGCTCTTGCTGCTGTCTGTCCCTGAAAAATGCAGCGTTTGAGAGGGGTGTTTTTTAAACATTCCTTAAAATGAAAAGAACAACCATCACTGAAGGAACAGAAAAAAAATACACATTTCACTCATCATAATTCTCAACAGTACTTGAATGTTTGGTATGAAACACTTGTAATAAATTGTCTAAGATCAGTTTTGTGAAGTAATAACATTTCAAGAGAGGGAAAGATTTTAAGTAATTTCAGAGACAGATTTAAAGATCCTTGCCTGGACACAAAAAGCTGATAACTCTTGAGAAGTCATTCCAGAAGATGGCAAAGAGGCTAAATTAATTGAATAAGATATTAGTGTTAAATTATTAATTCAGTTCTGAGACAGCTTTGATCTACTTATTAGCGATTAATTGAGACAGATATTTTACAAAATGTACAAGTAATTTTAATAAATGCTTCCCAACACTTTTTTACTGGATGCTAAATGATGGGCACATGGAAATGTGTGCTCAGTCTTAATCTGCATCATTGTAATGTACGAGTTAGGTTAACAGTGCTCTTCAGAGAGGGACACAGGTGCTGGTACGCTGGGTAAGGAACAAAGCTTGAGAGGCATTTCCTATGCTGGTGACTGGAGAGAACTGATAACAACCTCTTTCAGCACACAAGAAATTGTATCTTCTCGTATGTTTTCGGTTGCGACCATTCATGAAAGAAAGTCTCTGCCCAAGGGTTCTGTCTGTTCAAGCATCTGGGGTCCATACTATGAATTAAGCAGAAAGAGATCACTATAAATGTTAAACAGAAAGAGATTGCTGTAACAGGAGGACTTATTTTCTTCATTCAATGTGGGGAGAAACAGAAACTAAGAAAGCAGAAGAGGGTATTTGCTCTCTGCAACATACCTGTAAAATCCTTTCCGGCCCCAAAAGGCTGGGACGACCCATGGAGCTGGTGCAAGGAGACGCATCCATGGAGGGAAAGCACG
>NW_010201301.1:54763-55213 GCF_000695765.1 Mesitornis unicolor
AGCAAGTTTTTGCAGCCTGCTCTCCTAGGCTGGAAATCTTCTGCACTGACCCTCACATCCTTCTCCATGGCAGCTGCTCCTTGGCAGAAGATCCTGGTGTGGGTTTTTCTGGTGTTCTGCGTGGGACCCCATCTGGTCCCACTCAGGTCAGTGCTCAGTGGAAGAGGTGTTGGGCCACACATGGAATCTTCCGGAAATCCCATTCTTTCTGTAATACACATTTGAGCTTGTTCCCATTCCAGGAGAGCAGGAACTTCACATATTACTTTTTGGAGGCTCTTTGAAGATAAAGAAAGTACTTATTCTCACCTTTTCCACATGTTCCTTTTACTTTCATCACCTAATTTAAAGTCTGATTAATCTTTGAGGAAAAATATTTTCCAGTTCTGTCAGCTTCTCCATCTAACCTGTCTTTCTGTTCAGTTTCCACAGGGTTAATAATAATAATAA
>NW_010201302.1:0-213 GCF_000695765.1 Mesitornis unicolor
CCCAGTTCCTCCCAGTTCATCCCAGTGCCCCTCAGTGCTTCCCACAGCATCCCAGTGACCTCCAATGCTTCCCAGTGCATCCCAGTGCCTCCCAGTTCATCCCAGTTCCTCCCTAAACCCCCAGTACCTCCCAGTGCATCCCAGTGCCTCCCAGTGCTTCTCAGAGCATCCCAGTTAATCTCAGTTCCTCCCAGTACCTCCCAGTTCATCCCA
>NW_010201303.1:0-873 GCF_000695765.1 Mesitornis unicolor
GGTCAAGGATCAGAGGTCAGGGGTCAAGGGTGAAAGGTTGGGGTCAGAGATCAAGTGTTAAAGGTCAAGGGTCAAAAGTCAGAGGTCAACGGTCAAGGGTTAAAGGTCAAGGGTCGAAGGTCAAGGGTCAGGAGTTAAAGGTCAGGGCCAAAGGTCAAGGGTTGAAGATCAAAGGTCAGAGATTAAAGGTCAAAGGTTATGGGTCAAAGGTCAGGGGTCAAGGGTTGAAGGTCAAGGGTCAAAGGTCAAGGGCCAGGGGTTGAAGCTCAGGGGTTAAAGGTCAAGGGTCGAAGATCAAAGGTCAAGGGTCAAAGGTCGAATGTCAAGGGGTCAAAGGTCAGGGGTTAAAGGTCAAGGGTTGAAGGTCATGGGTCAAAGGTCAAGGGCCAGGGGTTGAAGCTCAGGGGTTAAAGGTCAAGGGTCGAAGATCAAAGGTCAAGGGTCAAAGGTCGAATGTCAAGGGGTCAAAGGTCACAGGGGTTAAAGCTCAGGGGTTGAAGGTCAAGAGTTGGAGGTCAAAGGTCAAGGGTTAAAGGTCAAGGCTCAGGGGGTCAATGGTCAAAGGGTCAAGGGTCAAGGGTTAAAGAGGTCGAGGGTCAAAAGTCGAGAGTCGGGTTCAGAGGTCAAGGATCAAAGGTCAAGGGTCAAAGGTCAAAGGGTCAGAGGTTGAATATCAAGGGTCGAAGGTCAAGGGTCAAAGCTCAGGGGTTAAAGGTCAGAGGTCAAGGGGTCAAGGGTCAGAGGTCAAGGGTCGAAGGTCAGGGGTTAAAAGTCAAAGGGCCAAAGGGTCGAAGGTCAAGGGTCAGAGGTCAAACGTCACTGGTCAAGGCTCAAGGGTTATGGGTCAAGGGGTCAAAGGTCAGAGGTCAAAGG
>NW_010201304.1:0-6326 GCF_000695765.1 Mesitornis unicolor
AACCGAGCGATTCTGTGATTCTGTGATCAAAATCCAATATTATAAAATATAGGAAATTTGTAAAGAAAACTAAGTACTTAGAAGAAAAAGTCATAGCTGGTGCTGTTGATTAAACCCCAGCTTCCTGATCAGGCTGTGAAATCTGGGAGTCTGTTGTAGTAGCAAATTCAAAAATAGCAGATTAGCACCCAACCCCCCAGCAACTGAAGTACAGTGAGTTGTGGTATCAGGCAAGAAAGTATAAAAAGCTAATAAAGGACAGGAGTAGAAATATAATTGTGGAAGATAAGACCTGTCAAAGACAAGATTTAATTATTTTAGCGGATTACATGTTTGATTTATTACTGCAAAGACATGGTAGATTTTTGTAAGGTTTTTTGCTGAGTACCACATTGGCATTCTGATTAGAAGTTATCAATATACAATATTAATAAAGCATTAAGTGGATTAAGAAGTGACTAACAAACAGCTCAAAAAGTACTTTCTTAATAAAACAGATTTGTTATCTATGGGATCTCAGGAAGATCAGCAGAAGCTTGGTACCTCTCCAAAATTTTTATCCATTATATGTAAGACACAAATCACTGTTGGTAAAATTTCAAATGCAGCAAATGTCAAGGATGTCAGAAAGATCTGGGTAACATAGCAAACAGAAACTTCTCAAAAAACAAGGCCTTTCAAGGCAATCAAATACAGTGCAATGCACCATGAGCACTCAATGTGTTTAAAAAAGGCAAAAGAGTTGTCTAAGTGGGCAGAGAGGAGAGAGAAGTAATGTACTATGTTAAGAAAAGCATAGAAAAGCTCAATATGTTTGTCTAAGCCCCTTTCATAGCCTCCAGATCTATAGAAACCACCAGCAGCTCCTGCATTGTGCTGGAAATTGAGGTTCTTCCTCACACTCCCCCCACCAAAGCCTGCATTCCTTTTACTCAACACTGCTGTTTTCGTTGGGTTTTTATCTCCTGTTCTTTAAAACCAGAATTTTCACAATCACTTGAGAAGGAGCCACCCTGACAGGGATACAAGCAGCTCTAGAGAACATGGGACTGCAAAGAAAGATTTTCCTGGGAGCTGATAAGGGGAGAGAGAGGATGGGACTGGCAACGGTCATGCCACCACTGAGGAAGCATCAGTGGTCAAGGGTTCTTCTGCTGGACCATGCACAAGAAACTGCACTGCTTTGTCAAAAGGCTTCATTTCTCAATGGTTTTGAACTACTTATGCTGTACTCATGTCACTTTCTAATTTATTTTTGGCTAATGAAATTTCTGAGAAGCAAATCAGATTGCTATTGACACTGAATCGCCTGGAAGATGAAATGGTTTGTTGATGTCAGACCGTGGTAATGGAAGCTGAGCCAAATTGTTCAAGAGCAAGAAATTATATAGGGGCACAGAACAGTTTCATCCACATCACCTTAATGTCCTTTTTAATGGAAATAAATTGCTTTGTGCCATGTGAAATAGTGCCAGTGGGAGCTGGAAAGTTCAAAATGACACAAGGGCATTGGTAGAGTCCTCACCCAGTTCAGTGGAAGCACGACAGAGTGGAAAATGAGGAAGGAATCAAGAATTTGGTACCCAGCCCAGTACCAACAAATATTCTTGTTTTATTCATAATAGCAAATTCATTTGACTTCACCAAAGTTTCCATCAAACTTCACTTAAATTTATCACATCTCTGAAGCTTGACTTAAGTTTCAAAGTCTTCAGTCATTTTAAATACGATTACACAATTACAAAAGAAAAAACCTTCAATCCCTAAAATAAGTGGCTGCACCAAGAAACTGGGATCTCAATACAGTTTATTTAAACTGCAAAGCAACATAAGCAGCACTTTCATGAGTGATCATTATTTCTATAGTGTGGCACCTCAGGCTCCCAGCGACACACCTACATCACTCTACAAGGTGCTAGGTGAATAGACAAACCCTAAGCCAATATTTTTGTACCAAGCTTTTAATGGCCCCAGTGTGTTGGCAAAAGATCAAGTTTTTAACTGACATCATGCAGCCATATCTTGAATTTAAAGAAGAAGAAAACCGAAGTAGTTGAATACTTCTTATCACAAAAGTGGACAGGGAGAGATTTAGAGATTTCCACAGAAGAGACTTGACAGGATACTTTTGCCAACAAAGACATTGGGTTGCTTGTTCCAGTTCATATAATGAAGTGCAACTGAGTCCTTTCCTCCTTCCTTACCCTGATAACTGAGAAGCACTATCCTTTTTCTTTTGGAGATGACTACATTTTAGTGCCACTCTTCTGTATTGTAACAGTGACGTTTTTCAGGAATAAGCCTTATCCTTTGTACGTGTAAGTTCACAAATGCCTTGAGGCTAGACTTTAAATCCAAATAGTCCTACTAGGTGCAGACATTATCTGCCTTCTGTACTGGAAGAAGTATTGGAATAAAAATTAAAGTCATTATATCTGTGTTGTTATGAGGGGCCACCAAAAAGACTGATTTTGATCAGGTTGGTGAGCCTGAAAAAGAGCTGTGGTGCTGTTCAACAAGCACAGCCGTGCTGGGGCTCCGCTGTGCTAGAGCTCTGCGACTGCCCCCGAAGGGCTGAGCTCAGGGCAGACACAGTCACTGATGCTTTGTTTTGCAATAAAAGAGAGCTCATACGGCTTTGACAGGTATATAATGCTTAGATCTTACCCCACTTTCACCTTTTGGTGTTTAGATGACACACAAAACACTTTGTTCACTTTCTACAAGCTAACTTTTTGCTAACACATCCATAGGAAAAACATCATAAATACTTCAGGAGATATACATTGATTATATGGCTTGCAGGAAACTGCTGCTTGTCCAAACTGACATGCACGAATGAATCGGGAGTCAGATGCTCAGAAAGCAAAAATCACATTGTACGAGCCGGGTGACTTTTCCTGCAGCGCGAACAATGTATTATCTTGGGGAACATGAGCAAATTCTAGAAGGAAATGTATTTACTCGACCATTGGCCAAATAATTTGAATATCAAGCACATTTGTAAAAGATCAACATCTATTCAAGGGTAACTGAAATGGTCTAGTGAGCTGAAGCATGTCACCAGAGAAAAAATACTCTCTGCTCCATCAAAATTATGCAGGTTCCCAAATAGCCTCCATTCTCCTGCATGCATGATTAGTGCTTTGGTTATTTCTGTACAGATGTGTGATCTACAAAGCCAAAAAATATCTATGTGCATTTGTGTATCCCACTGCTGTCATTACCCAGACACCCATTCCTACACAGAAGTTATATTTAAGCCTAAAATGACCTTGCCTGTGAAATAATTTATTTCAAATATTACTGTGCTGAGCAATGGCTATTTATTATTTGACAGCATGTAGACGATTTTTGAGGCAAAAACGAGGCTGCTGCTACAGAACCTGGAAGCTGAAAGACATGAACGTACTGGAGCAAGCGAGGGCCACAAAGGTGATGAAAGGATTGGAGCATCTGCCATACGAGGAGAGGCTGAGAGAGTTGGGACTGTTCAGTCTGGAGAAGAGAAGGCTCAGCAGGATCTCATCAATATCTTTAAATACCTGATGGGGAGTGAGTAACAAGGATGGAGCCATGCTCTTTGCCATAGTGCGCAGTGACAGAGGCAATGAGTACAAACTGAAACACAGGAAATTCTGTTAAAACATAAGAGAAAAAGTTTTTTTACTCTGAGGGTGGTTGGTCACTGGAAAAGGTTGATAAGAGGGCTTGTGGAAGCTCCATCCTTGGCAATACTCAGAATCCAACTGGACACAGTCCTGGGTGACCCAGTCCAAGCAGGGCTTGGACTTGTTGCTCTACAGAGGTCCCATCTGCTGCCACCACAGCATCCTTGCCCCATTTGAAGTCTCAGGAAAAAGAAGAAATCAGTCTTGCAGTTTACATTTCATTACTTAGTTTCCTTCTCCTCTTCTGCCTCTTTCTTCTCATACTCTTAATTTATTTCTGATGAGTCCTTCTGAGCTCTGAACTGCAGTGTTATGAACCAGCTGGCTGAGCTTCACTACGGCTGAACTGGATTATGGCTGGACTGTGTCTCCAGTACCTAATGTTTTTAATTGGGCTAAAAGAATAGGAATCATTATAGTGGGACTGAGCTGGACAATGCTCACGTTGGAGTCACTCTCCCAGGCTGCCACAGAGAATGCCACCACCATTGCAACAAACACTTCAGCGCTAATAATCCAACTTTAAACTAGATCACAGTGACATGGCTTTATTTAGTCTTGTTTTAGGGTAGCTGTTATAACTGCAGTAACAGTAGAGCTGTGTAGGTGATCGATGCAACATCCTGGGATGGAAGAGGTAAGACCTCTCTCCCTGCCCCAGAGCACCTACAACGAGGGAGGTAATTCCTCCTCTCCCAGCAGGGAACACTTTGTCGTTGTAAGTGCTATCTCGATGCCAAAGACATCTCCTTTATTAGAGCAACTCCTGGTATTCTATCTTAAAAGCTGAAGGAAGATGAAAAATGAGCAAACCTGGCATGACAATCAATGAATTCAATACAATGAATTTTGAGCCCCATCTCTTAAACACCTGAGGAAGAAACCCTTTCTCTAAGGATTAGGGCAGTTCTAGAGAAAATGAAAATCAGAAATCTTTTTTTTTTTTTAAAGAGGGTTGTGATGTTTCTAGTTGTACATGTATATATACATAGGTGCAGTTTACAGTTCAGTTGTGGTACTAATAACTTGCATCATTTTGTGTGACAACAGGGATAGTATATTGTGGCAGGAAATAGAAATGAAAGGGATGTTCATGAAGATGTCAGCAGGCACAGTAAATCCTCAGGATCTGGGCAGGACAGGACACTCAGGAATGCATCGCTGTCCCCGTCAGCCCTTCGCCAGGGGTCTGTCACTGCGGAGACAGCTCTTGGCCTGGGAGACTATTTCACCTTTCCTGCATGCACATGGGATGATAATTGGTTTGCTTGGATGGGAAAAGAGAATTTTCATTAAATCTGCTACCTGGGCAGGCAGCCTGCTGCCTGCTGAAACCTGACATATGTGACTGGCTCAGCCTCACAAGAGGCAGCAAGGGAGGAAATCCAGGGTAAGGAATAACTCATACTACAAGCAATTAAAAAAAAAATAAAATAAAAAAAAGGAAAAAGATTACTTAGGTGCAAACTCCTGGTAGGTATAAGACAGATGGTTTCCCAGGGCCAAGAGCCAAGATTTTTTTGAATACTGGCCAGCAATTACATGAAATCTTATTTATTTATTTACTTAGTCTTCAATTAAACATACCATAGAAATAAATCTGACAACGTTCAAATTCAGTTTGCTTCAATGTTATCGTTTCATCCGCCGATGGGTTCAATCCTTTCTTGATATTTGCTTTCAGGATGAAGAGTAAAAACTGCTATACTGAAATTTTATCAGGGCTGATAACATTTTTACTCTGTGTCAGCATTCCCAAGACTTGCTGGCAGCAAACCCACGTGGGTGGGCACGGCACAAGCGAACTCACTCCACTTTCCCCTCTGCATCAGCGACTCTCCCAGACAATGTCATGGTGGTTGCAATGACATCATCTGTACACAGGGAGGAAAAAAACCACTCCCAAATGCCTCAGACAAGGGCAAGGGGAAGGTGGAACTGAGGTCTCTGTGCAAGGCAAGGTAGGTGCCAGCTTCCCGTGCAGTGCCAACACAGATTGGGAGACTACCTACTCCAGAGACTGTGTCCTCTCCTCAGCAACGCCACCTTATTTACCCTGATGGAGGATCAAGACCTCTGCTAGCACTTGCTACACAGAGGTTGCAATTGCATTTCTGCAACTGCAGGGCACCAGACTGTCAGCGCAGTTTCGCAGAACAGTGTAGGTTGGGAGGGGCCTCTGGGAGTCATCTGGTCCAAAAGTGGTTTCCTGCATTTGCACAATTATTTGTGTTATTACAGCCACTCCAAAATGTGCAAGGTATGCTGAGACCCTCAAGTCTACGTTTGCTTACTAGATTCTTAGGAAAAATTGGGGTGTGAAATCTCTTTCTGTCAGAATTTTTCAAAGTGATGCCATATGCATTTTGAAGGGATGGTCTGGCACAGCATCGTGCCCCAGCCAAGTTTTGCTGGAGGCATGGATCAACTGGGGCTAAGGTGATGAGACAAGCAAGGTGACAGCAGGACAATGCTTGGGGCGAAAACACAGAGAGTCTGGCCTGCTCTGTGTGATAGGGTCTCCTACCTATGAACCTACGATACAGGCAGTGCTGGGTGTCATCACAGACAGTCCTCTAACCTCACCTGAGACACTGAGAGAAAAAACAGGGAATATTGAGCAAACACGAAACAGAAGGGAACAATCTACAGGAA
>NW_010201304.1:6357-8342 GCF_000695765.1 Mesitornis unicolor
TGACGATGGGACCATCATGTCATGGCCATTAGGCAAGGGGCCAGCAGCAAGCAAGGCATAGCACTGCCAGGCTTGGAGAGCTTCCACCTCCACCCTCATCAGCCAACTACAACCAAACCAGGCAGGGAAGGGGACAGGAAGCATCTCACGGTGCTGATGAGATGTGACAGACGTGGTCTGGGAAAAAACCCAATGCATTAGGTAAGATTTTATCTGAGGGCTGCCGTATCAGCAAATGAGAAGAATTTGTATCACATAATTACTTTTAAAAACAAAAGTGTAGGGTGGGGGGGGGGGCAGAATTTGAGCAAGGAAGGTATGGTTATGTGATCCAGCTCGGTTTCTGTTTACAATGCTCTCCCCTAGTTTCATGTCATACTATTTCCTCAAAGTAAACTGCCCAAAGATGGAATTAGGGTAAGTCAGAGAGTTAAATCTGTTAGTTCACAAGGTTTTAATTTTCTTTTTTTTTAATCTAGTGAAAGTTCTTTTGTAACACCCTAGAAGTGTTAGTTAAGAGAAAAAGTGATTTTTAGCAGTTAGAAGTGGGAAACAAGGTGCCGGGCCTTATGAAACACATTGTAAAGGGTAAAGCAATGAAGCTCCATTGATTTTCAAGAAGCTAAAGCCATTTTAAACCATTTGAGCATCTTTCAGCTTCAGCTCACCTCCACTGTCACATCACTGTTCTGATAATGTCCTTCAATGGAGGACATCCATTAAAGAAAATAACAATGGCATGATTTTTCTACCCTTTCTGCTGTTCCAAATATAATTACAACTAGAGAGTCTCAAGAAAGGTTGTCATAGAATTGTTTAGGTTGGAAAAGACCTTTAAGATCATCAAGTCCAAGCGTAAACTTAGCATTGCCAGCTCCGCCACTAAACCATGTCCCTAAGTGCCACATCTAAACATCTTGTACATACCTCCAGCGATGGTGACTCTGCCACTTCCCTGGGCATTCCAACGCTTGATAACACTTTTGGTGAAAAATACTTTTCTAGTATACAATCTAAACCTCCCCTAGAACAACTTGAGGCCATTGCTTCTCCTTCTATCACTTGTTATTTGGGAGAAGAGACCAACATCCACCTCACTACAACCTCCTTTCAGGTAGTTGTAGAGTGCAATAAGGTCTCCCCTCAGCCTCCAGGCTAAACAACCCCAGTTCCCTCAGCTACTCCTCATAATTCTTGTGCTCCAGACCCTTCACCAGCTTCATTGCCTTCTCTGGACATGCTTCAGTATCTCAATGTCTTTCTTGTAGTGAGGGGCCCAAAACTGAACACAGTATTTGAGGTGCAGCCTCACCAATGCTGAGAACAGGATCATGATCACTTCCCTGGTCCTGCTGGTCACACTGTTTCTGATAGAAAATCTTGTCTTTGCTTTCAGTTTTGTACACAGACACTATTTTGCAGTGCTGGATGCAAGATTTAAACACAGTTTGCATCTCCTTAGATACCACTGCCAGCCACCCCAAAATATAAACACTGAGGGAATTCAGCCTCTTGGGCATTGCCATGCAGACTCACACATGCTCTGCATTCCTTGGCCAGTATCTCCTTCCGGGTAGGTATAGGGGGGGTCCCTGCTTACAGACTGGCTTCTGGCACTCTGTGTCCCGCTCTCCATATTCATGCGCATTTCATGGTCTCTGATAAGGAGGAAGAGGCAGCCATCACTAGCACATTGAACAGATAAAATAACTGAAATGCTAGAAAAGAGGGTCAGGAGGGGACCAACCCACAGCCCCAGCTGGAGTGTGGGAACTGATGGGGGAAGCTGCAGAGGGAAGGACTTTGCATAACTGTAGAGGAAACTATGGTCCTTCAGAAGAACTACACAGAGAATTAATGCTTCATGAGCCCTGTCTAGAGGTCAAACCACATGTAAGGATCAGCCTGCAGATGACCAAAACAAGAGTATCTTTGCTCTTGGATGCATTTTGCCAGAAGTCTCAGTGTCTGAGTACAGGCAGGAC
>NW_010201304.1:8352-41936 GCF_000695765.1 Mesitornis unicolor
TGGCATGCCTGTGCTGGTTCACAACTGCTCCTAAACCTTTTTTTAGCGTCTGTTCTTCAGAGCAGGGTGAAAGCTGTGGATCTAATGCTTGCTTGTAAGTGCACAGTCTGCAGGAGACAACCCATTATGGACTGAATGTGCCACATAAGAGATCTTCCCAATCTGGGGAGTGGAAGCCTTTCTTCAGTCTAAACCATGCTCAGCTTTAGATTTAATAGATTTCTTTTTCTAGGTAACAAGCTTCACTTTAGAAAAGATAACACAGTGCATAGCAAGAACCTGAACATCCCAGCGTGGTGCAAACAAGTCTCAGAGCCTGCAGAGCAGCCGCACCGATCCCAGCACATTCAGTCGGCATTAACGATCTTTCCAGTCCATTGCCTGTGCCATAAACCTGGCGTGAGATGAGGCTCTGAGAAGTCCCCCCCTCTTTCCAAGTAATTCATCCTCAGACTTCAAAGGCTGCTCTACTGCTGGCCAGAGATGAGGCAGGCTGCCAGCAGTGCGTGGGGAAAGGATTTTGCTGATCATCTCCTGAAGCAGGAGCAATAACTTCAGTCACCAGGGCTGCCTTTCAGCAGCACAAAATTCATATGGTTTTTAAAGACTTCAAGGCAAGTCAGTTGCAAGTAAGCAAATTAGGTTATTAAAAATTTGCATGAGAGAACGTGCCTTGAAACCACATGAAACTGCACAACTGTTCATTTGTGTGGTTCTCAGCCATGCTGTGTGATGCTTGCCAAGGTTGCCCACATCCTTAGGGTGGCATTCCCAGAGTGATCCTCCACATCCTCCACACCACCAGACTGCAAATACCAGTTCCTCCAGGTAAAAGATACCCGTTTTTATCAGAGGTCTCTCCACTACACCAGCAGTTCCCAGATACAGCCTGGAAATGCAAACAGCAACAGGATCATGATCCCCATCCACAGAGAGCGATCATCAGCAGAACAGTTTGGGGTATTGATCCAGCAGGCAGCTCCAGCCCCATATCAAGCTGTGCAGTCAGGACTGCCTTCCCAAAATGCTGTATTTTGCAGCAAGCAGCCTGGCACTTGGTCCAATGCTCACCCAACACAGAGGAAATATCTTTGCATTTCACAGGGTTTGGACCGGATCTCCCACCATTAATATAAAATAACGTTCTCTTGACTTACTTTTCTTTCTGTTATTTAAAAAAACCCTACAAACACACAGTAAAAGAACTGTTACTTGAACCTACAAGATAAGTTCCCTCAAATCCTTATCCTCTTGCCTTCCAGGACATCTGTGCATATTAAGCAAAAGGAACTATTGTCAGCTACAAGGCAGGTGTTTTAGCTGTACTGGGAGTTAAAAATGAAAGTATCTCTAAAAACTAATTCGATTCGATGGGAAGTTCTTTAATTTAACACACAAATTGATTTGTTTTGGTTGATCAGTAGTGATAAAAATAGAAATACATGCTTTGAAATAATTAAAGAAACATTTGACTGAAATTAAATGTTGACTACAAATGCCCTCTAAATGAGTATAATTTTGACTTCAGTTTTCTGAGAAGAGATTTGGAGCTGGCAATGATCTGGATCAGTTTTCTAATGTTGGGGTCCATGGCTGGTTGGCTGGTTGCTCTCTTGTTACAGCCTACAGAAGCCAGGTACTACATTTGAGAGTAACCATCTGACTTCAGAATATGGCACTTAAACTGGTGCTGTGATTTTTCAACTGCACCTACTTTCACATCTTGTTCAAATAATTTTTCAGTAGGCAATTCAGTGCTCTAAAAAGCAGAAAAATACATGGTAGGAAAAATCATGGCTCTGAGTTTCTGTAGCTCCTTCTCATTTATTCCCTCTCTGAACTGCTCAGAAGCTGTAAAGATCGAGATAAATGCAGAAGCATCCTCCTCCAAAAAGAGTTATGTAGTGGTTTGCACTATAATAAAGGAAATGTGACATTATTGAGTGCTTCTTCATCTCTGCAAAAAGTAAAGCATGACTTCTTTGCACAGTACTTCCTGCTCTAAACTGAGGGGTAACTGAGTTGAGATGGAAATTAATTAATTTCCTAAGAAAAAGTGGTTTAGGCAGCACCCAGAAAGCTGGTGTGTGACCTACCAGGGTGAAAAGCCTGCAGTGGGAATCAAAGAAAGGTGCTGAAGGCTTTTGGTTTTTAAGTTCATGAGCTTTGGGACATGGAGCACTCCTTGATGGGCATTTGCATCTTTTCCACTGGAGAAGTTATCAGAAAATATTAATAAAAATCATTCAATAATAATTTCCAAGAATAGGTGCTGGTAATTTTATTTTTACATCTGCAAAGACAACCTGTAACAAATTCTTATGCTCAAACAATAGGGTTTAGTGGTCTTTGCTGATGCATATGAACATCATTCATATAGGGTCAGTTTTGTTATTTTGTTATAGCAGTTTGTGTGATTTTGTATACATTGGAATTACATCAAGAACTTGTTTTTGAAATAGCTTGAAAAAGCTGTACAGAGAAATAACTTGAACTAGCCCCCTGTATTTTTAACGTGTTACAATTCTCATGGGACACCTCTGTATGGAGTAAATGACTGAGTAGTCACTACTGCAGTGGGAGACTGAGCGACAGAGCTGGTGCATGGGCTGACCGTGGGGCTGGGGAGCAGGACTGACCTCCAGGGTTGTCCTCCTGCTTGTGCCACTGACCTGCAGGGCCATATTCTGCCAGATTTCTGTAGCACTTAGCATCCTCAAAGTAGTTAACTTTTAGGATGCTTGATCACCTCTGAAATTGTGCTCGTCAGAGCTTGATGGGTTCAGAAGTGATGAGCACTCTCAGCTTTGGCTGAACTCAATGAGTGTCAGGGTATCTTGCAGCATGTATGTCCAAACAGCCATGTTAAAATGGAAAATCCCTGGGAGGCAAGATACTTCACATTTACTTCTGTGTGGTTGGAGAAGGCCGTTCCCATCACCAGCTTTCAGCAGGCATGACTTTTCATTAACTGTCTCAGGGTGGGTACAACCTTGTCTTATTGCCATTAGCATTTTACATGCAGGGGGACAGCTTGAGGTCACTACACAAGATAGGAACATTTTCTATTTTTATTATCCGGTAAAGACAGGCTAAAAGTCAGGACATTATGTTTGTATTTAATGTTTACAAGGTGCTCTACAACCCTAAGATTGCAACCGTATGCTGTGCAAGAGGAAAATATAACCACCAAGAGCAAAGGGTCATTGCTCTTTTTCACACCACCTATATTTTTATAATTATGCTCTCTAGTATATTGTTTATGAATAGAACATTGTGAAGTTAATGTATTCTCTGAATGAAATGTAAGCTCATGCTAGACACCTATACTAAGAAGAGAACAGAAATAACAATGGTGAATCTTCTAATCAAAGAAGAAAAGCTGCAGCAGGATCGCAGACTGTGACAAGAAAGTCTCTGCCTGTATGAATGCAAGCACTTTAATCTGCATGACAAAGACTCCCCTTGCCCTTCAAGACTGCTACTTCTTTCTGCTCTATGAAACCAGGAGAAATAGCATGGCATTCACTATTCTCTCCATGCAGTCTCCATGCTGCAACGTGGCAAAAGAGGCCAAACCCACGCGGGTGATGCCATGAGTGCGTTTTGCAAGACACATAACATTACATTCTCATCAAAGTATGTGCATTCACTACCTTGTCCCTGTGCAGGGCAAGACTGAACGCTACATTTGCTTTGTAAGGAAGTCAGTCTTCTTGCTACACCAAAGATTTTGCAAGCCTGACTCAAAAATACATTGCAGAGGTTCGATTACTCATTCAGTATGAAATTCTGCACAGTAATAAAATGTCCTTCAGATGCCACTGTTGTGATGTGGTTGACACAGCAGAAAGAGCACAGAAACAAAGGCAGGCGTGTGAATCATAGGCTGGACTTGATGATTTCAGAGGTCTTTTACAGCCTCAATAATTCTGTGATTCTGTGAATCACCAAAATCCACAGCAAAACAAGTCTCCAGTCTGAAATACTGGTCACCTGTTGATACTGAGTGTTTGAGGGAGAACCAGCGAGACCCCACTGAGACCCACAGAACAGACAATGCCACTGAGCGCTCTGCTGGCTGCTGCCAGCCTCCAGACGTGAGACCCTGCCCAGGGCCAGGTGTGAGGAGCAGGAAAGGCCTTGGCTCTGCGTAAGCACTGCTCAGCAATAACTAAAACATCCTATGGTAGGGGCCCCCTTAACCAGATGAGTTTCTTTAATTGAGTGGTATGTGTCACTTCTGAATCACACGTGCTTCTGCTCCCCAGACGCACCAATTCAGCTACCCCATCTACTTACTGTAAATGGAAACAGGGCTGGAAAACCTCAGGCAGTCAAGCATCAAGCTCTGCTCTAAGCTGTATGGTGAAAGCTAAATTAACTCCAGCAAAGACAAAGTTTTACACAGAGTAAAGCAGCAAACATTGGCCTTTTTTTTTTCTTTACCACTGACTTCTTGCATTTTGCTCTAGCCAGATCTCTCCCATGTTTTTGGCAGGAGCTCGCTCTCTGATCAGACAGAGCTCCTGATAAAGACAAGATGGATTTTGCTCAGACCAGGATCCTACTAAAGACAAGGAGGGGTTTGTTCAGAACAGCATTTTTTTTAATCAAGTGGCAACTGGTAGGAGAAGAAAACAACAGATTTAAGGCCCAATTTTTTAAAAGCATCTATTTACCCTGCAGATCTGTGTCCAAAAAATATTTGAGATGTTGAGCTACAAAAATTACCCATCTACTTACTTGTTGATATTGGTAGTTCAGTGGGCTGGGACTGCAGAAACTTCTTATCATGGGGCACAGAGACACTGTGCCAGATTCTGATCTCAACTGCACGTGGCATAATTTACCTTATGTTCATATTTCTCTGGAATAACCGAGATGGAAATGTGCTTCACCCTTCCCCATCTTTTTTGGCTTTGGAGCTGAAGCAAAGGGAATCTTTCCTTCAAAATGTAGGAACAGTGAAATGATTAACAAAAGCTAAATAGGGCAGTTTCAGGCTGAAAAATGTGTGAATCATAGCAACTTGTTCAGACATATTCCTAAGCTATATACATTATGGCAATTTAATTATGTAATAGAAGGGATCATGTACTGTTGTGTGCCCACAGTTCCCACTCATCCGACTAAATGCAGATGGGCTCACACTACCCAGAAAGTAATAAGCAAAAGAGAGGAAGAGAGAGAAAAGTGGTGCTTGAATTTAAGAAAAAAAAGAAAATAGCAAAAATAATACCCAAATGGAAAGTTTTGCAAGCCACAGAGTATTCACTTGTTCAACTGTAGCAAAAGACTGGGCAGAAGAGCGAACAAGCCAAGGCAATCCCAGCGTAGGATTAATGCCATTAAATGGAAGGGAAATGTCACAGCATGCATAAGAAATCCGAAGACTTCAGACAAGCAAGTACCACTGCTCTCGAGTGAATGTGGGTGTTCCTATTATAAAGCTGGATGTGGAATTTCACTGCCTTTCTAGTCTGTTTCTCCACTTAAATCAGATGTCTAAAGGTTGCAAGTGTTGCTTCTGCTTCTTTAGTCTGCTGATAAAATCTGGCAGGTGTTTTCTGAACAGTTTTGGGGAGAGTGTAGGTATTTTTGTAAACCACTCACACCCTGTGACTGTATCTTCCACGAGCCCACAACACTACCTACTTCATTCAAAGAGGTACCAACTTCAAAAAACTCCAGCTTTGTTTATGTACTGGAAGACTTATATTGATGGGAACAAAAGTATACTCACAAGTTTGTATCATATCAATCTCTATTGAAAGTGGTGGTGGCAAATGGCGCTGAACATGAGGGATGCAATGGTGGCAGTGCTCAGAGAGATAGATTACTGTTTGCTGTGGTGGGAAGCTTCTGAAAACTCATTCAGTCTCCTGAGATGCCAGAAGTGACATCTTTCTTTAGAATGACCTTCATGTCACAGAACAGCATTAGCACTATGTCCTGTAGTGATCAGTCCTGGTGAAGACCATTCCTCTATGAGAACTTGTGGCTGTGGTTATGTGATCGTCAGAGTCAAATTTGTGCAATAAGACATAAACTGCTGGTATGTACACAATCTAGATCTGACACCAACACGTAATTACATGTATATAGAATTAGAAGGATCAGATCATGCCAAGTTTATGCTCGCTTTGTAGCTTAATGATTGCTTTTGTTAGCTTTGGGAGAGCAAATAAGAACTGATTGGCCAGGAGGTCCCCGGTGTGGTCTGGGATCCCTGGGACAAGGCCATCCCCCTGCAGATCCTGCTGCTGGGGCTGCATCATGCCAGAGACGATTGCCCCCAGACAGAGGGGAAGGAGGGCTGGGAGTGATATAAAGTATAAATATAGTTCATAAAATATATAATATAAAATGTACATTTAAAAATAAATAAAATTTAATGCTTTAGTGGTCTGTCTGAGCACGCCCCCCAGATGCATCCTCTCTGTGCCATGGGCTACAAATGAACTGCTGCACTGGGAGAAAACCTGCCTGTTCCAGGTGAATGACACTTGAGTCAGGGGCAACATAATTAAAAAAATATATAGGGTACACAATGCAAATGGCCTCTGAGCAAACAGAGCAGGCACAGCCTCCAGCAAGCCTTGCTTCATCAGATTTGGCTGCTTCCCAGCGGGGGAAGCAGGAGGAGCGGGAGGCTGCTCCCTGGCCCCACACCTCACTCTGGCCACCCAGACGTGCAGGGGGACACAGAGGGACATAGAAGGACACAGAGGAATCCAGAGGAATGTAGAGGGATGCAGGCACAGGCAGGAGGAGGCAGGTGCTTACAAGAAGCAGAGGCAGCAGGGGCACCCCCAAGGGGAAAGTGACACCCTGGTGGCACAGAGTAACATGACACATGGAGACACTGCCACCAGTGAAGCCTTGCTTCTAGTGCGTGGTGGAAACCTGCACCCTGCAGAAAGGGCAGGCAGGACTGTTGTGCAGGGGAGATGCTCATGCACAGCGTAAGGAGAAAACTTTGATTTACTGATCTGTGTCCCCATTAACCAGCAGAGCCAGGCTGTGACATTGGCCTGTAGAAGGTACACAGAAGAAAGCACAGAAGAAAGCCTGAAGAAATAGGGTGAATCAACTTAATGAAGATAGCATAGCGTAGCAGCCTTCTGCAGGAGTGAGGCCTGGAAGAAGGGACAGCCCCCCATGATCAGTCGCCCCATCTCTGGGTCACCACTCCTGCGGGGAGAGCAGTCACCACCACCCCAGCACATAGGGAAGCCATGCACAGCATTACCTCATCCCGCAGGAGTGGCTCAGACCAGCAGTATCACCTCTGCATGCCAAACCTATCAGGTCAATAAAATGATTTCAAAGTATTGAGGAAGCAAGTCTAGCATGTAAGAATCCCTCAAGGCAAAAGGAATGGTCACAAACTATAAGGAAAGGCACATTATTGTACACTTCTGTATATCATCCATCCATGTAGTAACACGCCGAGGTGATCAACATCCAACAGCTGTGGTGCTCTTCCTTCTCTCCAGGAAGAGTGAGGCATATCTGTGCTTCAGGCGTGTATCTTCCCCATCCCTGCTGGACGCTGTTATCAGTGAACACAAGGTCAGAGAAGTTCATCTGACTCTGGAGCAGAAAGGGACACGCTCCTAAGGTCTTGTAGAGCTGATTGCACAACATTGAGCTAGTTCCTTAAAAGTCACAACTAAAGAAAGAGCCTGTGTTGTACCACAAATATTCATCATTGACTTCACAGATCAGCTCTCACACAGCAAGATTTGGGCTTTATTTGCAGAGTTATGGGGTTTTAAGTCTGCTGAAGGCTGAGAAAGAGGAGCAAGTCTGATAACAGAAACTATTCTGGTCTGGATGCAAGCTGAATGGCATTTTCTTGCACAGGCAACTGCTCTGTAGCTATCACAAAAATGTGGAACTGTGCTTTGGGAGTGATGCAAGGAATACGCTTCAGCTTGCCTCACTTTCCATGACTTCAGGTGAGACAAAGCTGTGTCAGGACAGAGACAAAACCCAAGCCTGATCCCACCCTGACTTTATGTCAATGCCTTGCTGAGTTGTAATCCGCATGTACAGCACTGCTTCTAAGCTGGGATCATCCCTGCACAGGTACCGTGTGTTGTCCTCCACCAAAGAAAGCAGAAGGGGATTTTGGTGCACTTTCTTATGGAGAAAACAGGATTCAGGTTTTAACATCTTTTACGTATACTAAAAACTATTACATATAGTATAGTACAATATTATATGTATTATGCTATTATTATTATCGCTAGTCAAATCTGGGTCAGTGACAGTACAATTTAACACACTTTTCCTACAAAAAAAAAGAAAAATACAGCTCTTCTGTTCAATGGCAGGCATCATTTTATCTCCAGTTTAAACCTTCCAGAACCCTAGGATGCAGGAGGAAGATTTCTGATCTCAGATTTCAGCTGTTGAACCTTCATACAACCAAGTTGGAAGGCAGAAGCTATTTCTTATTTCATCTTTATTCACAGTGTTTTCAGCGGCTTTAAAAGACATTTTGCACTTCTTTCTAATCTAGGTTTTCAAAGCTTTGCACACACGAAAGCAAGACCACAGGATTTAATTTTCTTGATGGAATAAAACCAGCAACGCATATATTTAATAACCACATGAAGAGTACCCATTTTATTTCCATTTGCCTTTAAACAGAATAAAAAGGCATCAGGTCACCCACAATGCAAGCACTACCAACAGCCATCAGCGGGCCCTCCTCACAGCTCTGTCCCTGGGGCAGGTCACCACCAATGTCACCAATCACCAACGGCACAGCGTGCAGCGTCCTGTCAGCCAAGGGGGGCTTGCCCTTCTGGCACTGAGACTGCTGGCTGTCATATTTGACAATATGGCATCTTTTTTGCCAGTCAGATTGAGAAATGGAAGCGGGATCATTTGGATTCTCAGGTGTAGCGTCATGACAAACAACCAGGAGAAATGGCCCTGGGGCTAAAAATCAGTCCTCACTACCAGCCCAAGCTCAGCCTTCATGCAGAGACTTGAGCAAGTTTCTGTGCATACAGCTATATCCTATGGGAGCTGATAAAACTAACCTGTCTCATGGGGGAAGATCTACTGAATTCACTAATTCTTCTAGAAGAAAACTGTTGCTTGGTGGAATGAGCCCAGGACTGGGAGCCAAGACAAAGGTAACCCCTGGAGAACTGCTCTGTGGTCTCTGGGAAAAAACCTGTCCCACACCAACCCTCTCCAGTTTCTGCCATTGGCAGAGGGGCCAAGATTTCATTTTTGTACCACACACAAATAAGCAAGGATCTAAAACTGGGAACAGTAATGTTTACTGGACACTGTCCACTGCCTTGAGGTCTCAGGGACATGATTATACCAGTGATTTCTGGCTTTGCCCAGCCCTGGTGCAGCAGCAGAAAGGACCTTCCTGTTAAAATGACAGAAATAAGGTTCTCTGTGCGGACAGCTTGTTAGCAGCAGAGTCTCAACAGAAGTTTAAAAAGGCTGTGAGAGGGATTAACACTGCCTTGAACCTGGCACTACGGCTAAGGGGAATTACACCAATATAAAGGAAGGTGTGAATTTAATTAATCATGCTGGCAACCTAATTCCCCATGTGAGTTTTTCTCTTCCAATATGAACCATGGCCATTCTCAACACAGTTGATGCTTCTTAAGAGGTAGTTTAAACTAAGCTGAAAAAAATACGCTTTTTATCCTATAATAAGAGGATCCACATGGGAGATTATATGGCATAACTGCAGCAATATATCTGTAGTTACAATGGGCTGACTTCCCATGCAGATGAGTCCTGACTCTGGCAGAGTTATAGATTTGTGCTGCTGCATGTGAGAGGGGAACAAGCCCATTGTGTCTGAATTATCCTCTCTGTATGACCAAGAAAGAGCACAACAACTTCTGGTAAAGAAGAAAGAACAGAAATTTCTTCTTTCCCTGTTCTTTCTCCCCTTTTCACTTCACAATTTCCAACAGAATTATTTGATGTCATGCCACTTACTGTGTAGGACTGTAATCCTCCCAAAATACCAGTTGATTTATGGGGGAAAAGGAATACAGAAATACATTGGGGTTTATTTCTCATTTTTTCAGGCATTAATGCAGCCATTTTAGATACTAAACCACAGGAGAAGAGAGAGCGTGTCCCTGCCTCTTCCCCTGCTGCCAAAGGTTACATGAGCTGGCACTGTAGGCTGAACCTGGTTTCTTGACATTTCTGACAGCTCATTTTCAATCCCTGATTCAGCTGTCTCTGATTGCAGGTACACTGCATCAGACCTACAAGCTCTCTGGCAATTTATCAGACTATGAAAAGCATATTGTAATCCTATATACTGTAATCTATATGTAAATAGCATAATGTTAAGTCATATGTATATGTCTAAACGCAGCTCAAACCACTATTAACTCTTGTATAGACGTATCAAATACAGGCACAATGGAGTCAATGTATCAAACGCAATTTAGCCCGCATGATGATCTAACACCAAATGTTTGTGAAGTTCAGCATCGCCTTTAGTAGGACCAGGTTTCATTCCACGTGCAGGGGACAGTCCATATGGCAACTTTTAATTATTTGCATAAAAATTTGTCCAGGATATTAATACTAACAGCACAACTTCTGCAAAATAGTGTCATGCACAATTTTTAAAGTCTGCGGACTCCGGTCTTTCATCAGGCTACCAATATAAAAGTCAATTTATGAACGAGTTTCACTGCTCTTCTGATCAAGATCATGGGCAAGTAAATGTAAAGACTTGAGCTAAGAGACATTTTGCTTGGCATAAGAATACCACGTTTACTCTCAAGCAACAGCTTTCACCTAAGCTACCATACATAAACAGCGCATGAAACCAGGAGTGCCTGTTAAAACACTTTCCTTGATGAAATATTTACTACATTTGTTAATTAACAACATACTTCCTCCTTACCTTCGTTTAAAAAAATATGTTCTTCTCTGAACAAGTAATGAAAATGATACAAGGCAAATGGTGAAAGATCACAGAAAGTTTTATAAATGGAAATCACCTGACTCTTAAGATATTTAAGAACAAGACTTCCACTTTCTTTGTGAGGTGGAAATGCCTGGCCAAGCACCACACCACAGCAACGCAGGATGCTGTCTTTGGAGAAGATCTCTTTTCCCTGCCCAACCTTATACACAACACGGGTAACACAGAGTGCCCATGGCAGGCAAGGGTAACAGGCAAAACCAGGGCTAGCTCAGAAGCCAATGAATCCCATTTCCACAGGCAATGTACAGGTGGCCTGCAACATGGATGGAGACCTGAACACTGGATGGTCATGATGATGCCCTGCCCTGGAGCAGAACACACTATTAAGGGGAGGTGAGATCCTAGGGCAAAAACACAGGAGGACTGAAACTAAATGGCAAAACCCTTTCGGAACCAGGAAGAAGAAGAGCCAGGACAAGTTGTGTGATGTGTAGTCCACCTGGGCCGTGTTCATACATGAGGACACAGGCAAACACGGCAAACACAGAGAGACTCATCAGAGATGAGTGTTGACATTGTGGCTTACTGTGGGGCAAATTCCACTCCTGCCATGGCAGGGGCACTTATGGGAAACTCCCATAAGGAGAATTTTGAGAGGTTTCTTTCTCCTTATTTGATCCTCTCAGGTGTCTCCCGGAGACGATATTCCTCACTTTCTTGTACATTCCTGAAAGGAAAGGGCTAGCTGCACCTGCAATGGCAGTGGGAAGGAGCATCAGTCCTGCAGGCTCTCCCTGTTGTGTAGCAGAGCACACGCTGTGCACAGAGGTGCTCTGGGGTCAGGCCAGGGCACAGACCCCTTGATGTACTTGCTTTGCATGCACAGTTTTGTCAGTGACACGAAGCAGGTCTGCAACTTGAACAGGTCCACTGCCCTCCAAGGACCTTCCTCAAGGGCCTCCTCCAAGCAGAGGAACCGCAGCAGAGGGAGGGATGACTCTGATGTGTTTGTATGATTTTTGAATTAAAGAGTTTTTAGTTAGTTTACTTTACAGCAGTAAGCAATAAAGGAGCATTTGGTCTTGTCATGACTGCTGGGCCACATACACTGTCCTTCCTCCTGGAGTGGCAGCAAGGATTCTGAGTGAGCAGAGGGACTCATGTCCCTCCTTTCCTGGGGGGAAGGGGTTGCCAAGGCTCACTCAAAGCTGTGACCAACTACAGCTACTTCAGCTCTCCCAGAAAAAGGTTTTCTTTCTGCCAGTCAATTGCTATGAATCTGCAACTTCCCCCCAAGAAACCTTTTTAATTCATCCCCACCAAAAATCAAGGGGACATATGTCCAAGATATAACCCCCCAGGCACCCACATACTTCTCCCAGCATATTCACTTACCTACACATATCCTCTCTGTTCCTAGCCCAGGCAAGTCCCGTTTGCTCATCTTCGGGAGTCATAGGACCAGCCGGCATCACTTGCAGCCAGCTCCCTCCACCTCCAGCTTCCCGCTGACACACTCCGGCAGCCCCCAGTTCCCTCTCTCGCTGCGGGGCTCCTACACTCACAATTCAGCTTGCCTCCCTCTTCCCAGCCTTCCCAAGGCAGCCTCCCAGCTAGGGGCTGGAGCTCAGGGACCCCTCTTCATCCCTCTCAGCTTGGTTATCTGTTTCTCTCGGGCAAATGGTTTTTATCCAAGGCATCGTTTTCTCTTTCCTGCCTGGCTTCTTTAGTAACTCCAGTACTGCCTCCTTTAACTCTGCATTTCCAGTTAGCTACATGGAACTGAGCTGGGAAAGCAAGCTGTAAGGGATAATCATAAAACAAACAAAAAAAGAAAGCATTTTGAGTGTTATTCCCGTTTGAAAAACTATGCAGAAATTGGTGTGCGTAAAACCGCAGGGGTCTCCTGCCGAGGTGCTGAAGCCCCTCGGGGAGAGCGGCAGAGGCTCCAGCGCTGAGTCGGGCTGGCAGGCAGGTGCTGGGGAAGGCAGCCTCCCCTGAGGTTTAGGCTTTCGTATGTTTTCAGAATAATCAGACATGCTGAATCCCACAAAGGGGTTAAATTCAAACCTTAAGTCAGTAGGCTTCGGTGGGAATGACTTGCAGGGTGTTTCACCATCCCTCTGCTCCTCCCTTGCAGCAAACTGGCAGACCATTCAGGTTTTTCCCTGGAAACTGCCAAACCACTATTAAGCCTTAAACTCATGCCGCTGGAGAGAGGAAACTATTTATAGAATAAAAAATTGAATGAGTTGCTGGACCTTGTCCATATGTGGTGACATCAACAAGTTATATAAGGGCAGATTTCAAACCACCACCTTTGGAGAATCCTTCTCAGGCTTTCCTCAGTTTTTCCTGTTGTTTTGCTCAGCTCTGCTGATTAGATCTGGGCACCATTCTGCAAGAGTGTATTAACTGGCATAGTTTTGATCTTTCCTTTGAGGGTTTCACTGCTGTGGTGTGGCCTGGCCTAAGCATCTTGCTCAGAGCCTCGCTGCAGGTGGTGGGATCCAGCAGCCTCCAGAAGTGAAGGTGTAGGATTCCTCCATAGTCTGCTCATAAGCCTGACAGCATGGCAATGGTCTTGGAAGGGATGGAAATTGTTTTCTTTCTTCCAATTGTTTAGCATTTATCAAAAACAAGTTGTGAATAAAGTAGTTGGTGTAAAAAACACTGCAACTTAACTTGACCTATTGTCAACAAAAGAGCTTTATTAAAAAATACTGCAGGGCTTGCATAACAAATGCATAATGAATATCATCATTAAATACATAAATTGAAACTCAAAACTGAGCTGCCAGAAGCTTAGGAATCATGGATGCTCAGCACTTCTGAAATATTAGCTGTCCTCAAAACTGAGATGCAGACAGGTACACTGATAAAATATTGACTTTTTCAGTAACACAACTCTGAATATAGAGACCAACCTAAGGACACAATTTATAACCCAGAAGAACAGAGAGATCTGCTGCCCCATTGAAAATTGCTCCTGCAGACTGAGAGCCCCTCACAAGATGGTACCAGCCCCAGCTGCCACTGAAGCTCGTGCAGCACCTCCACAAAGAGGAGCTCTAGTTTGGAACTGGCGGGAAAACAGCCACATTATAAACAGGGCAGCATATCCATATCAGCGTGCAGCACTGCTTTCAACTCATCAAGGATTGCTTTTCTTGTTTCAAGACACGTCACAGCAATATGTGACATTTGGATCAGACAAGGGACCTGGTGGGATCTTCAAAAGCATTTTTTTACATTTCAGTGTCTGGGAGCTCACATGCATCAACAAACGCTGCAGCTTTTTACAAGATAGAGTAGCAGCCTAGGGATAGTTTTGGCATCTCTGCCTACCTCAGGCCTGTGTGGCACGTTAGAAAGCAGTTTCTCAGGTCACATGGAAGGTGTGTCCTATTTCCTCCAGATAACAGAGACAGGGAAGTGCCCCCTGGGGACTGTGTTTTGGTTGTAAGATTTCCTTTGCTGTAAACAACAAGTTGTGCCCTAGGAAAGGACCTGCTAAAAGGATCTGGAGGGTGAAACGTGGTTTGCTTGCGGCTTGGCTTGGCTTGGCTTAGCTTGGCTTTCCCTCCTGGCATCAGAGCCCAGCTCACACAGCCTTTAATGATGCTTTTGAGGCATTTAATGAGAAATTAAGAGTCTAAACTGCATGACATCTGTTAACACAATCCCCATGTTTTTCATAAACCAAGGCAGTTGTAACATTCAGGAACTTCAGATCTGTGAGTGAAAACTGAACTTCTGAAATGTGAAAAGGAGTTGAGCCATATTCCAGGCCTAAAGCTCAATCAGTGCTTCAGGGTTCCTAATGATTTCAGCTAAAATAACGAGTTATAAATCAGTCCGTGGCTTGCAGTTTAAGTATATTAAATATCTGTCACATAGCAATCTCAATAATTTTAATATTATGTGGCATACACCTAAAAACAGGCAAGGAAGCGGGCTTTAAACAAAACCAAGATGCTGCATTAAGTGCAAAAGGAACGAAGTTAAATGAAGCCTTGGAATGTAACTTAGATGTTTAATGTTCAGTTTTAACAAGCTCTCCAGCAGTGCTTGAAGCAGGAGTTAAATCCCATTGATGTAAATTGATGAATCAGACAAAGCTTGAAAAACTCCACGAGAGAAATGTGATACTTCTTTGGGCTGGAGGTCATTAGCAGCACATAAGTGGCATCTCGGCAGTGGAAGATGATGAAAGCAAGGGCTGTGTCCAACAGCCTCCAGTATCTGCAGCTGCACAGGGTGAGCAAAGCTTTCCTGTGAGCACAAATGAAGTGCTGTATTTACACTCCAAACACTTCTTCATTAGAAAGATCCTAAGGTCCTCCCCAGCTTCTGCAACTCTGGAGAGGGCTGAGATGGAGGCATGGAAGGGACTAAATAAGCAAATACAGAAGTAATTGCATACCTACAGGGATACTCCCTTCTGATGCGCCAAGTACAGCCATGATGACAAAGTAATAGGAGCTTCCCAAAGATACTGTGGGCAGGGCATCACTGCCTGTTGCACAAAAATGCTGGAAAACACACGACTCCACCTCACACTATTGCCTTTAAATTGCTTACAGTTTCTTTACAGCTAACTGACACATCTGGGTGAGGCAGGCGCACTTTCACCACTGGACTGCAAGTTTTAACGTGGGCTCAGCCTCCCTCATGATGCAGAATGAGGACAGAAGTAAAATTGCCAGGGTACTTTGTGGCAAGGCCAGCACAAATTAGCGTGCAAGTTCTGTTACCAGGATTATAATGCCTTTAATAGGCACGATGCACATCCTTGAAATGCTTTGACAGAGATTAGATTTCAGCCATAAAGTCCAGATTACTTGATGTCCTTCATTTTTCTATTCAATTAGGTCGACTAATTGTTTCACTTTGCTTTCTTTAAGCAGAAAAAAAGCAACATTCCCAGCTTTATTTTTCTTAATGGTAGGGGATGCAGTGTCTTGGCCATATTCCTCACTTCAGCGCAGAAGCTGGCCTGGAGCAGGTTGCTATGGTTTCTCAAGCCATTCTTTGCCAGGTATTACAAAGGAAGTGTCTCCTTAGGACAAATGCTTCAAAGGACAAATGCTTGGAGAAAGCAAACATCACTCAGAGCAGATCCATCCTGGCAGATGCATACCTGTATTACCATAGGAACTAAGCTACTCTCAAATATTTGGCAGTGAAAGCTTGCAACTGAAATGGGAGTGAGCCCAGCATACTGCCTGTAGTGTACCTTAAAATGTGTACCACATCCTCCTGGGAGCGTGCTAAGAATCTTCTGCCCAGATTTGGGGGAACAAGAATAGTAAAATTCACATGGGAAGGTAGATAATATGATGTTCTCAGTTCAGGGACCAAATCTACTGCTGGTTCTGTCTTTTTCACTGGTTCCCTCTCCCCATCGTTGAAAGGTAATAGATTTGAACAGAAGATATTTGTCCCCAAGGCTCCCTCTCCTTTACAGACACAGATCCCTAATCCTTCAGCGGAAAGAGCGAGATGCTCCACAGGGCACACTTCCCCTTCTTCTGCAGGTGAATGGTCAACAAGGTTCATCCCTACGCCTCAGGCCTGTGGCTTTGCAGGAGGCTCATGGTCTGGCTGGTTCTGCTCCAGATTCAACCCCCTTCCTGCTTCCCCACTGCAAAATAATGCAAAGAATGTGGAGAAATGGAACAAAAGTGATCTCCCACAGTAAGAGATGAGCCAGGAGAGGGCTTTCTGTCTTCCCCTTTCCATCCCTAACTCCAGCTGGATGGATGTCAGAGGGATAGGAGCTATACATATGGCTTTTCACGAACTTGCTCTGAGTTTATTAGCACTGAGATAAACACTCAATACACAATAAACAATAATAACTGTGTCCAGCTGGGAATGGCAAGTCCTGCTCCAGAGCACTCAGAGAGCTGCTTAAGCCTGAGGATGAGTACAACAACAGAGATACTACAGCTCAATCACTAGGAGCAAAAAAGGGCAATACCGCACTTTCAGATATGGCTCAACCCAAGAAGGCAAAAGCTTTTCCACCTCCTTCCTTTTGGCCTTCTGAACCAAGAGAGAGATCAATGCCATTGAAGGAAGGATGTCATCCTTGTCCTCACCTAGGATACTTGTAGGAGAGCTTGTAAACTCATGTTAACTGAATCTGCTCCTACAACTAATGTCACTTATTGCAAACTGACACAGATCTAAACCCAGTTCGAGGCAGACTCAGTAAGCTGTTGGAGAAGTCTAACAATTTCAGAATAACAGTAGGTGCATCCCTCTTCAGAAAGTATCCCACATCCCCTGCTGACATCTCAACTTATTTTGCCAGCTCCCCAGATCTTGCTGCAGCCATTACCTACCTCCTTAAGCTATGGCAAACAGCCCAGTGCTGATCTGCAGTATTATAGCAGGTGGCAAGCTGATTTACCACCACAATCCCATACTGAAGTCTGGAGCTGATGACCTTTTGAGAAGACTGCCTCTTGGACACATCACTAGCAAGTGTTCAGTGCAGAAAAAAAGCAGATGAGGGATACAATGCTAGGCAGGGCACCCACCATGACAAAAATAAAGGAAATAGAGCTAGGCTGCTAGAATGGTACCAGGGCATCAAGAAAAGGTGACATGGGCTACTGCTGCACAGTATTACTGAAGACCTGACTGCTCCATTTCTCTCTAAATCCCAGCTGGAGCAACTCTTAATCTCACAGGCTGGGGAAAGGAGCATTTCAAAGGGTATCAGATGATACATTACACTGCACATGTTCAGAGATTATAAAAATGCCTCTCTACAAAATAAACAAGATTGCAGACAAGAAGAAATCTGCTGCATGCCACAAGAACACCCTTCCACATCCATCATTAGAATCACTGAATCATTTAGGTTGGAAAATACCTATAAGAACAATGAGTCCAACACTGTTGAGTCCAACACTGCCAATTCCACCATTAAACCATGTCCCTAAGTGCCACATCAACACATATTGTAAATAACTCCAGGGATGGTGACTCTACCACTTCCCCGGGCAGCCTGTTCCAACCCTTTTGGTGAAAAATTTTTTCCTAATATCCAATATAAACCTCCTCTGGAACAACTTGAGGCTATTTCCTCTCGTCCCATCACTTGTTATGTTGGAAAGGACACTGACACCCACCTCGCTACAATCTTCTTTCAGTAAACTGTAGAGAGCAAGAAGGTCTCCCCTCAGTCTCCTTTCTTCCAGGCTAAACAACGCCAGCTCCCTCAGCTGCTTCTCACAGGACTTGTGCTCCAGACCCTTCACTGGCTTCGTTACACTTCTCTGGACACTCTCAATGTCCCTCTTGTAGTGAGGGGCCCAAAATTGGACACAGTATTAGAGGTGCAGCCTCAGCAGTGCTAAGAACAGGGGGACAATCACTTCCCTGGTCCTGCTGGCCAATATTTCTGATACAAGCCAGGATGACATTGGCCTTCTTGGCAACCTGGGCACACTGCTGGCCCATGTTCAGGCAGCTGTCAAACAGCACCCCCAGGTCCGTCTCCACCAGGCAGCTTTCCAACCACTCTTCCCCAAGCCTGTAGCGCTGCATGGGGTTGTTGTGACCCAAGTGGAGGACCTGGCACTTGGCCTTGTTGAAGCTCAAACAATTGACCTTAGCCTATCGATCCCTCTGTACAGCCTTCCTACCCTCAAGCAGATCAACACCCAACTTGGTGTCATCTGCAAACCTACTGTGGGTGCACTCAATCCCCTTGTTCAGATCATTGATAAAGCTTGTTGCCGCCTCCTCCAGTGAGCTGATTGCCCAGATGATAGGGCTTTGCATCAGTCAAAGAAATTAACAGCAAAAGGAAAATCACATCAGTTGGAAATAAGTTACTTTATTCTAACAGTGCTTACTGAACAAGGCAGGGAAAACTTCTAGAGACATGTTGCTGGCTTACAGTTTAAATGATGCCCTCAGCTTTAAGCCAGCATAAATTATTATTATTATGGGGGAAATTGCTGAGCTCAGGCTATGCAGACACTTGCCAAAGAAAAGCAATTCTGACAGTTGCTATAGGGAATTCTCTGTAGCTTTCCTGACATTTTGCAGTATACTTTATGCTGACCTGCTGGAATTAAATGAACTTACGCCAAAATTAGTGTTCTCCCTTAGCACGGAGACCATGCATTGACATAGCTCTCTGCTGGTGCTTGTACTGGGGGGGTGTTCTTGTGTCTAGCCTGGGGCCAGTATTCTGGAGGAATAGGATGTATTTTTCCTCCTCTGTCTTTGCCCTCATTTTAAAAAGTCTGATTTTGCTTGCTGGCAACAAGCTTGACAGTGACAACTTTCAAGTGAAGACAGTCCAAAAGGTGCCCACTTACTAATTTGCCTCTCATGCACTTTGCTACTCCATACTGAAAGCAGCCACCAACCCTCCCGATAGAGTCACACACCCCCTCTGACGCCTCTCACCAGTTAATAGCATTCGAACCTCCTGCTCCTTCCCTGGATGGAGCCATGCCATGTTTAATACATTTCTTGAGTTAGCAGAAAAGCACAGGCCTAGAGGAGCAGCAAAAATTTGGGAAGATGAAGTCTTTGTAACTTCAGATTTTTTTTAGGTCTAGAAAGAATCTGTGAGAATGAAGACCCAAACCTGAGTAAAAGGCAAAAGTACATCTGCACTGGGTTAATGCCTTTAAGTTGGAAAGTAACTTCTTATTCTTCTCCTTTGTGTTTCCCTGGAGCTTCAGTAGAATAAATTGAAGAGAGACAGAAGGGGGCAGGAAAAGGGCTAATATGCTACAGCACAACAGCTCTTGGGGGTCACAAAGGCGCAGATAACCCTCCTGAAGACTATGGGTTTTAATACTCCTAACTGCTTTTTAGATGTTTAATAATGGTTTTTTGCTCAATGTTTAGCTCTATGTACTCCTTGCTATTTATTAAAAAAAAATTATTGAAAAGATCTTTGTATTCCACAGGAAGTGCGATTAATACTATGCATAAAATAAGGTAAAAGGTACACATGAATCACGGTAATAGTGTTCCATACACAAGAAGACAGGCAATAAGCTTGACTAATGCTTTATACAAAGACGTATCTGTTTTTCACAAGTGGCTCATTGAGTCACGTCAGGATCACAATGCATTTCTGACTCGGTGCCCCTGAGAACGTACAGCATTTCTGTGAGGCTCCTTATCTGACCGTACAGAGCGTTCGGCTCATGTATCCACCACCTCTTCCCACATCTGCACAAGACTATTTTGCTTTTTTTTGCTTACAAAGTTGCTGCAAAATGCACTCAGCAGTAAGATACTAGTATTTCTGTCCTGCCACCACCTCAACATCAGTGCTATCCATCCAACCATGCTGCTTCCAAATCATATTTCATTGTTCTTGTAAAACTACTCAGGCCACAGAACTGGGGACTGTTTTGTTATCAGTGTGTAGGACAAAAGACTGAAATGAAGCAGTACCCTCTGAATAACCAGAATAACTCTACAGAATTCATCAGGATTAGGCTGATTTGCTCCCATGAGGGTCTGTGCTGTGTCCTTTGTTTATCTACAAAATGTACCCTGCACAACCAATTAAGGCTTCTTCAAGCTTGGGACCTTGGAACTGATCTTATTTAATACTTTCATTAACTACCTTGGCACAAGAAAATGAAAACATGCTAATGAAACTAGAAGATATCACAAGATTCAAAGGCTGTGTCAGTGCAGAGGAAGATCAGAGTATTATTCAGGTAGGCTAAGAGTAAAATAGGCGGGATAAAATGTATAAACTCATGTATTTAGGGATTAACACCAGAATTTCTGCTACAAACTTAGAAGCTCATAATTTAGCAGCAAAGTAGAAGCATCTAATATTCCTAGCTAAGCACAACCTGACAACCCCTTGCTAATGTGATGCAGGGCTGAGAAACCAAAGTGTGATGCCAAGAGGTATAAGAAGTAATTTCATCAGTAATAAATTGAATGTGCTAGCACTGAAAGTCCTACTGAACAACAACAAATTCAGGCTTAAGAGGTGCTGAGGCTGCCTTGGTGGACAGAGGGAAGGAGGGAGGTGCAAAGGGACTCACCTGCAAAGGGGTTTAGGCTACGCTTGTGCAGGCAGTATGAGTGAATTGTAAGGTAGGATTGCAGCTTTTGAGGCAAACACAGCCAACCAGGCATGTTCCTGCCTTGAAACGTGCACAGAATTTGCTCTCGTGCTTCAGTGAGCAAGCACAGAGCCTTCCAGCATCACTCATACTTCCTTCCCAAAGGCACCTCCAGCATAATTCTACTGTTCATAATTAAAGACAAACCTAAGAGGGGAGATAGACCTGCAGGAATGACTCCCTCAGAAGCTGCCTTAGTGAAATGTTGAAAAGTAAGTGGGTCTTCCTTGCCAAATTGGACTAGACATAACCATCTCCTTCCAGTTAATGAAACAATTTTTTTTTGTTCAGATTTCTCAGCTGGGATTCATACCCCACTGTTTTGATATCTGATGCCATTTTTCCCCATCTGCTCACACATTCTCTCCCCTCACACCTCAACCCATTCCCTCCACAAGCATCTAAGGGATGAGATGAACTACAGAAGGGCATGTCTCACATCAGGCTCTTGTACTTAAACATGGGCATTAAGTAGCTCTGTTGCAATGAAGCAGCATCAATATTTCAGTAGCAAGAGAAAGAGTGGAGAGCCCATAGCTGACGGGGAGCCAGGCAATCATTTGGGAATGTAAAAGATGCCAGGACTTAGTCATCCTATGTTGAAGCTCTGGGAATATAACATAGCAAAGACAGAAGAGTTTCTTTCCAGGGATTGTGGACTTCCATATTAGCCCATGCTTGTTGAGAGAGACACAGTGATGAGAAGCATGTGCAAAAATACTCCTTTCTGGTAACAACTAGAAAGACTGATGGGAGAAAGAGAGAAAAAGCACAGAGAGCCTTACACTGATCCCAGTCCACTCGAGCCTGCTGTGTCCAATCTCCAGTGCACCAGCCAGGTTTATGCATATTGTAGAGAGCAGAACATGCACCCATTACCCTAGCCCACACTTCAGCTCCCATCCAAGCGGTCAGCTGCCGACCAGTGGCAGTCTGGGGTGGTCAGGGTCCAGATAACAACTGCATGGCTCTGTATGCTGTAGGAAACACTCATCCATGGGCTCCACTCCTGCAACTCCTACAGGTTTCCTGGAACCACCATGAGACTCTGATGTCACCACAGCTGCTCACAGCACAATTTTTTATCCAAACTGGTTCAAACTTCAGCCAATGCTAGTCTTCAGGGACAAGAAGATTTTTTTTTTAACCCACCTTCTCAGCTGCATCAAGTTCTGCCGTTGTTACTGATGTAGGCAAAAAAGTGGGAATACGGGTTTTACTTTTCACTCAGGCCAAAGATTAACTGCACAGTGCCTAAAGATGCAGGCTACTGCTCGATGTCTTGACTTATGATCTGGAAAAGAGAGTGAGCAGGGCAAGTTTACAAGTGATACAATGTTATTTGACAGTCAAAACGGACGTCTGAGCTAAAGCTGTGAAAAAAATGCAGACCTAACAAATGCTGGTTGAATGGACAACACAAACCAGAGAAAACTCCGTGTTATTGAGTACAGTCTTGGAAGAAACCATTTAAGTATTTATGTGGTCAGCAAAATAAGAACATTTGCAGAATGTTCAGCATCACTCTAAAAAGCTGACAGAATATGAGGAAGCACTGGACTGAGAAAAAACCTGGAAGCATTAAACCACTGTCTAAATCAATATAGTCTCACCTTGTAAGCCGTGTTCAGTTCCAAGTCTCCCATCACAGAGATATACAAGAAACAGAAGGTGTCCACAGAGGTGTAATAGAAGAATTTCAGAAGCAAGGATGGACTAAATGAGATTGTACAAATCCCACAATGGGCTTACAAGAAAAATCTTCAAGCAATTAATTAAATACAAAAGACACACATTCACAACAGGCAGCATTTTTCTCTGATTTACACAAGACAAAAATCTGCCCTTACCCTTTGAATGCGAATCAAAGGGAGTTTGTGCTCTGTGAAAGCAAAGCACTAAATGACTCTTGATGACAATCATCCTACTTATCAGGCCCTGCATCTACTGTTCCTTCAAACCAATTAAATGGTTGTGTGCCAAGAATAGCAATAAAACCGACTGCATCAGCAATACAGAACATTCTTCTCCACCTGAAAAAAATGTATGACTTTGAATGAAAGTATGTAACTATGATATAAAAGGGGGACATGTAAAGAATTCAGCCCCCTAAAAAATAACACTTTAAACAGTATGAAATTGAGCCCTACGTACAGACCTGATGACTGCTTATGTGCCTCCTGAGTGAACAAAACTGGCACATAATCCGTATATAATCTTTGTATTGGTCCATTAGGAGTAAACTTCAGCTATTACGAATATTCATCAAATTGCTCTCATATTTGTAGACTTTGGCTTATGTTCAACCAATTTTATTTTATTTAGTTGCTTAAGGATCTGGAAAGAAACACCTCCAGAGGCTCAGTGTGATGGGAAGAATTGTCCCCTGGAAATACTTTTCACAAGCTACAAAGAGATGCTAAGGCTACCATGCTCAAAAGATCAGCAACTTGCAACTATGCCTACAAGAGAGAAATCCATGTCTGGTTTTTTTGTGCAGTGTCCTAATAAAGTTTTGGGAAACAAACTTGACATTTCCAGGATACATCCTTCTATTAATCTATAAGGGAGACCTTATTGCAGTCTTTCAATATATGAAAGGGGCTTATAAAAAACCCAGGCCATTTAGGAGTGCCTGTAGTGACAGGACAAGGGGCAACAGTTTTAAACTGTAAGAGAGTAGATTCAGATTGGACATAAGGAAAAAATTTTTTATGATGAGGGTGGTGAGACACTGGCACAGGTTGCGCAGGGAAGTTGTGGATGCCCCCTCCCTGGAAGTGTTGAAGGTCGGGCTGGATGTGTCTGAGCAACCTGGTCAGGTGGGATATGTCCTTGCCCATGGCAGGGCGGGTGGACTGGATGATCTTTAAAGTTCCCTTCCAACCCAAACCATTCTATGGTTGTGTGATTCTATAAGAATAAATACATATTCATTAAATATTCAATTAAGTAGTTTTCATTATTCAATTAAATTGTTTCATAAGACTCCAAAAGGGGTTCTTGATTTCACTTTATACGGATCATAAAACTGGAGAACTAACTATTTCTCAAATTATTACTCATTGTATAAAGTCTTTGTTATCTCAGATCACTACTGTATAGACCACATTGGTCCCCGCCATGCCTAGATCTTACTTGGGCAGCTACCTAGCCAAGAACGTATCAGTTACAGTACTCTCCTATAGACACAACCTTTTTCATTTAAGACTTTTCTGCCCTCAGTGGTGGCTACCTGCCAGTTCTTAAATCCAGTCACCCTTACCAAAGGACCATTTTTCTTGCAAGCATACTTGAAATCATGATACGGTATTTGAAATTATGTACTTAGAGTTCAAAACCTTAACACAGCAAGGTTCTGGTCTAAAGAGAAAGTTGTGTGGTCTCCCAGACACTAACACCATTTCAAACAGAAAGGCCTTTCAGGCTTGAGAGATATAGCTGATGGCCACTTTCTAACTAAAATAAAAAAAAAAAAGAAGAGCAAGAGAGAGAGAGAGAATACACGGAGAAGGGTGGCAGAAATCAACTTTCATGAAGCGAGATCTGAGATCCAATGCATTTGGCACACTTGACAAAATATATTGTATCTGGAGAAACAACGCATGCAAGCCACAGGTTTTAATGGTTCTTAAGAAGAAAGCATTGACTGTTGCCTTGTGAAGGATGAATTTTATTACTTTCTTCACAGAAAGTTTGCTTCTGACATGTTCTAGGAAAATGTCTTTCTGGGTTCTTGTCTCATGTAGCATTTTTTATGTTTCTAATATAGATTCCAGTATGGGAAAGCACAACAGCCACAGTAACAGTCACAACATATTTCTTAAACTACGCACACCAAGACAGAAAACCTACTTTCAATTAATATCAAAAGCCTAGTTTTCTGCAACATGTTGTATAGCCAGACATTTCTTCAATATTACCCGCACTGATTCCATCGTATGGGAAGGATGGACATTTCATGTATCTATTTTCAGGGAAACCTTTGGACTGAAGCCAGGCAACAACAGCTGGTCCTGATCCAGAGTTATCTGCTGAAACATGAGGAGGGGCTGCCAGAAAATTAATCATGAATTAAACTTCTACTTTGAAAAGCTTCTTGTGTTGGAGATAAGGAAAAGGCAGGAGAGATCACTCTACATTTAAAATAACCCAATGAAATACAGAACTGGCAAAATGGGAACTTAAAAAGAGATATTGCATACCAGGTGAGTGCTTTCATTCGTATTGTAGAAATGTGGTTTCTTTTTTTCCATGAGAAAAGGTCTGCAACCTTCTTCTGCAGGGTAAGAAATTTGAATTCCTGAAGAGTTTGACAGAGCAAGACATTAATTTCCTACCTAGATCTGATGGCAGTGGCATGGGAATAATAAAGTAAACTGCTCAACCAGTACTCCTTCAATATTGCACCCAGGAACGTAAAGGCACACCTCTCCAGGAAAACGTTTGAATAAATTATTAAGAAAGGTAGTAATCTGTGACACCAGAAAAATAGAGATTTATTAAATATTTGTTACATTTAACATAACATTTTATACTAAAGCTTCCCTCTTAATTATAATTTTAATGATCCATGCATAGCTTTTAAGCACAGGCAAATATTTATAGAAACATTATATTTAAACTTACAATAATTAGATCAATTTTTAGAACTGCCTGCTTTTAAGAAGGGGAGCAATGCTAACTACATAACAATAACACTTAACTTTTCAAAAACACTTTACTGAAGGTTACACAAATAAGGATAATTTAAGAAGTACAGGAACCGTTTAGCTGCCCTGAGAAGAATCCCATAAAGCAGCAGAATGAAATAAATACTGGGATTTAATTACAGCTTTTCCGTGCATTCTATTTGAAAGTCTCCAGTGGAGAAGTGGAAATTAGATCTGACAACTCCTCCCACCATCACTGGTTAAGACCATGAATACCTAGCACCCTCAGATTAAACTCCTCATGTACTCATCCATAGATTTGGAGCACATATGAATCTCCCTGTTCAGAAGTATCTCCCTCTGCAGAAATGGCATTACCTACCAACACAGCAAACAGTAGCATGTTATCTTGCTCTTTTTTGGGCTCTATGTTGTAAAACGTAGCTTTTACCTCAACAGAAAGGCCTACTCTCTCATTAGCAGCAGAACATGAAAAGAAGGAAAGGGGGATGTCTCTCTCATTTAGGTTTCTCCAGAAGGTTAATCTTCCCATCAGTAAGTTCATCCCACTAATGTAGGAGGCATTTACCACTTTCACTAGTCTGAGGCTTTTATTTTCTTTGCCTGTAGCTCCATGGATGTTCATCCTGTGTATCTGAGGCTTCCTATGACATTAATGCAAGTAATTAAGTGTTGTAATCTGCATTAACACAGGCCATCATTAAGCAGCTTGCTTATAATGATGGCAGTTAAGTACAATGGTGATATTTCAGTAAAGCAAAGATGCAGTATGTTAACTGCCAAAATGAATTCAGTTACTAAAGATGCATGTATAGTAGCCTGTTCTTGGCTTGTCAAAGAGCATTTCAGCCTAAAATACGTATATATGTGCACATGCCATCCCCTTCTTCCACTCAAGGATTATTCCATTCTATATATAAATCATTATTAATGATGTACCAGGTACATCATCATGACTAGCTAGGGACCTAACATACACTTTTCATAGTCCTCAGATTTCTGATCTTTGTACAAGAAAGACAGTACTGAGTCCTAATTAAACTCACAACCAAGAACCTTGTCATTACAAATTGTAAGGAAAAATTCAATACATACACATCCTACTGCCACACTGAGTTGATGGAAGAGTGGGAACTCTTCAAAACTGAGTTTGAAAAAATATCTTACCTTTAAACAAACTTCTAAGGCTTACTACAAGATTTATTTTAGCCTATAAAGAGAAACGATAGTTATATCACGTCTTCCCACAGGTATCTCTGGTTAACCACTTGACTACCTTCTTTCCATCTCTGTCTTTTCTGTCCTCTCCTTTTACTTCCTTTATTCTTATGGTTTGCCTACACTGGTATAATTATAGTTAGTGGATAATTATAGTTTGTTGTTATTGCTCCCTTACCAGGCACTGTATTTCAGAATAAAAGTGGCCTTCTTTCTAGAACGGAGTTTCCACATGGGGAATTACCCAATCTTACAGTGTACAGGTATTATTATTCAGGATTATTTTACCAGTCATTTTCCCTATACAGATGAACACTAGATCTTAAAATACCCATCAGTCTTAGTATTATATAGCATAGGACTAAATAGTATGTTTGACTTATACAGAGAAACTACATTAGGTGCTTTCAGACCAAATGCTTGACTATTTTCCCAGCTGTTAATTGATCTAGTAAGAGATATAGCCTCTCTGCACCAACTTTGCCTGCTGACATCCCCAATCCATCACAGGTACACCAGTTTAGACAACCAAACTAATCAGAGTGGCCTGCAGCAACCTGCCTGTGGGACCTGAGACTTTCACAACCTCACCATGCTCCTAACCTCACCTCCAACATCCCCTCTCCAGCCTCATTGTGTAATCTGGCTGACTGATCTCCCTTCTCCCCCCAGTTTGGATAACATGCTCTTATGGCAGCTGCACGGGACAAAGAAGACAGAGATAAAAAGCAAGAAGTGCAGAGATCAAAGGCATAACAGACAGAGTTCTCCCTGAATTTATGAAACAACCAGCTGGTGAAGCCCTTCCAAGTACCAGTGCACCTTTAGGCATTCTGGTCTTGTTCCTCAGTGCCCCCTTCCCCTCCAATGCTTCTCACTCCCTTAAAGACATGCTGGATGTGTGCAAGGCTTATGCTCTCTACCCTCTGCATTTAATGTTTGCCTTGCACATCCATTCTCACTATCTGCTTTCTCATTTGTCATGAGAAAGGAAAATAGCAGAAGAGCAAAAAATCTATAGATATCTATTGCAATATAGACATTTTCTGAAACCAGCAGTCTCATAGCACCACAATCAACTGTTCATGGATGAGCAACTTTAATGTTCCACTCCCATAAATTGGGTAATTTTTCTTAGATAAAAGCAAGCCATATAATTAGAAAAGGGAACTAGTTACTTGTAATGAAAGAGTAATCAAATCACCGTTAAAGAGAAATTAGCTGCATTTATCTTAATTCTAGGGGCCCCACTGTTGCCTCCTGATAGGAGGCTCTTCAGGAGGATAAAATTTACTTGACAGTCTCGGTGACTTCTGCCACTCCTGTTTGATCATTCAAAAGGAGGTCCTTTATCATGTTTTGGCAGAGCAAGTTGCATTTAACCGAACAAAAGCCATTAAAACACTGTTCTTTTCATTTCCATAAAAAAGACACACCTCAACTTTGAGGGGTACCATTTAGGTCCAGCTAGCTCCTCTATCCTTCCACCTGAAAGTCACAATTGCTGCGACAGAGCCAGGGAAAACAAGAGAGAGGCCCAAGGGAGACCTGCAAAGCTTTCTGCCCAAGTAGACCAGCACATGGTACTCCTGGGAAGGGCTCTTCCATTGGACTCCTCCTCAAGCCTCTCTTGGTAGTTGTAGCACAGTGAGGCCCCAGGGCTTTGAAGCCACTTCATAAGAGGTTCCCTGGACCTGCCTAGGACCAGTACTGACAAACCTGCATTTTTAATGCTGCATGAAGAAGGGAAGGGTTCTGTTTAGCCAACATCCTCCCTCCCCTGCAGGCCAACAGGTAGGGAGGTAGCTCAGCCCAGATAACACAGGCCTGATTCTGCTCCCCAGAGCCTTTTCCACTCTTCAATACCACATGCTACTGAAGGAAGCGATGCAGAGAAGCACTATTTCATGCAATAAGGTGATACACACTGCGCCCCCAGAAAGAGAAATGGGATTTAACATCAACTACTGGAGTGGTAGGAGGGAAGAAGAAGTGTCAGACAAAGGCTGAGATTTTACTACCCACTATGATCCTTCAGTGTATCAGACTACAGCAGCATTTACCCTGCAGCAGATATCAATATTCATCAATATCATCCTTCACCAGCAAAGATGAAAGTACTCCCAGCAGGGATACGCTTATCCTGCAGCACGTTAAACCAGAGAAATGGCACTCAGCAGCAAAACAGAGGTTTGGGACCACCCTCCCACACTGACAATCCCCTTCCTAGCCCAAGTACTCCTTGGTTCCCCTTCTCCCACCAGAAGAAAACAGTTTGCATGGAACAGCACCCACCATTAGCTACGCACTCATCAACTTCCTTCAGAGCCACTAGTTTATCCCAGTGAAGAATGAGCCATGCAAGTATTTTCAAAAATTTAAGAAGTCCTGTGGCCTTCCTCACTGCACAACACAGATGTAATACAGAATCAGACTAAATAATGTTTAAAGAGCTTGATCCTAGCTCATGTTTATTTTTCACTTACTCACTGGACTCTGATGATGCTTTAGCCTCTTACGTGGATGACTTTTTATTTTTAATCTAAGCAGAAAAAAGTATACAAAATACAGTAGTGTAACAACAGGTCTTCTTCTTATCCCTTCATTCCCAAGTCTCCAAAAGAGGTGCGACAAACAAATCTAAGTAGTATCTTATCTAGAAAAGTTTTGTCCATTGTTTTAGTTCCTTTCCAAAGGCTTAAATACAGATCAGTCTGTGTGAACACAATCAGAATGTTTTTCATGTATCAGCTAGAACAGTTTCGCTGTTTCTTACAGAGAAAATCAGAAGCAATGTCAGTACTGTCCATGCTAACAATTTTTTTATCATTTTATTGAAGAATTTCAACACCTACAACCACTAGAGTGGCACCTTTAAACTCGTCAAGTATTTGGCCAGTTGGAAGTTGAGGCTTTCACTGGTTTCATGGAAAACTACCCAAACATGGAAAATGTAATAATAAAACTCCATTTACTCTGCTCAGTTGACATCTTAAAATTTGCTAGCAGAATTTTCTTCAGAATCCAGCTCTCACATAAGACTGCTAAGCATCAGTCCTCCTAAGCAAGTTCTCTTCTCTGCTCGGAAGTTTTACTAGAAGTTGGGAAAACAAAAGAAAGGCAGAGGGTACAACTACAAGAAGGATAGCACAGAAAATAAGATGGGGAGCGTATCGGCAGGAGTGGAGCAGAGGGCAGGGTGCAGAAGAGGAGATGGGATAGCCATGTAAATTAGGGGGCAGTTAATAAGGCAGAGGAGGGCAGGAAGTAGCTTGGGAGCAAAAGTGAAAAGTCTCATAACTGCCAGAACACAGGGCCTTTAGAAACATGAAATGCGTTCCCTCACCATTAAGCAGACAGACACGAGACCAGTTGTAAAGAATCTCCATCCCACTCAAGGCAGGACACAAAATGAGTAAGTTTTTCTAGCGCTACCCACGACAGGGCTATTTCAGATAGTACAGGAATATGCTGCGGATCCAAAGATCTCAGTCGTACCGCTGTTCAGTACATGTCAATCCCGTGACAGAAGTCTGCTTTTTGGGGTTCTTGGTTTGTGTGTTTACCTTAATTCATTGTGCTACTGTCTGCTTTGTGAGATGCTGCCTTCACCTGCCATGTACCTGTTGTACAGAATGTAGGGAAGGAAGCTGCCATCTGTACCATCTCTATCTCATTTGCTACAGAGATGGAAAGCATGTGATGGAGGGGGCAGGTTCTGCTGGGGGAAAGAATGGAGAGTCTTATAGTTATGGCAACTAACTGAGCCTCTAGAAAACTGGATTCTAACTCTGTCCTAAAGTTCACATGTAAGTCTAAGGAATCTGCATTATTCCTCATTTTGCTCCCACACCCCAGTTGAGTAATTTCTGGTGTGAGCTGCTGAGATGCTGAATGTGAGTAGGTGTATCTGAAGTCAGTTGGAGGTGGACTTTCAGTAGATGCCGAGTAGCGTAAAGCATCTACCACCCTGGCACTCATAGAATTACCAAATCATAGGATGGTTTAGGTTGGAAGGGATCTTAAAGATCATCCAGTCCAACCCCCCTGCCATGGGCAGGGACACCTCCCACCACACCAGGTTGCTTAAAGCCCTGTCCAACCTGGACTTGAACACTTCCAGGGAGGGGACATCCACAACTTCTCTGGGTAACCTGTGCCAGTGTCTCATCATTCTCACAGTAGAGAAATTCTTCCTAATATCCAGTCTAAATCTACCTTCTTCCAGTTTAAAACCATTCCCCCACGTCCTACCACTACCTGCCCTTGAAAACAGTCCCTCCCCAGCTTTCCTATAGGACTCCTTCAGGAACTGGAAGAGTGCAATAATGAAGATCTTTGATTCAGTATTTACTAGTCTGGAAATTAAGGTCTTACATTTCTCCACAAAGGTATCCAGAAGTGTTGATATTTTGTATTTCCTGGACTAAGGCAAGATAATGCCAACCATTTCATAATGGTGTGACAAGGGTAAAATCACTAATGGTTAGTAAGATGACAGCACTACAAAAATGCTCTAAAGGAAATTAATTTATTTTATTTAATGAAGGATGATGCTATGCAGTAAACTGTACATTAATGTATACATGGAATAAGCAAGAAAATAAACACTAAATAGAAACACAGAATTGGAAAGCTTCTGGAGTTTAGTCTCCTGCTGTCTCAGGCAAATACATCACAAAAGCACTTTTATAAATTGGTCAGGCTCCACATTCAAAGTGGATGAGCTTCCTGCCCTCTGCAAAGGGAAGTTCTTCTACAGCCTCATTGCTCTGAAAATTCCAAATCTTCTCATTCACTTCACTACTAATTCATTAATGTCCATCTTACACACATTTGTCTTCCATTTAAACAACAATTCTAGATCCATGTTGTTTACTCTCCTTTTGAGATATCAGATTGCCTCTTAACCTTTATTTTGCTAAACTAAATACAACAAATCATTCCAGCTTCCTTTCATAAAAGCTCCCCAAAGAACAGCATTCCTACTGAGCAACAGGGTTGCTGACTAAGCTTCTGACTATGTGATTAAAAGCCGTATCACAGTGCAGTCTCAAGGCACATAGGCCTACAGGACTCAAACCAGAAAAGCGAGCAGCACACAGCAGGTTGGAAGCCAGATCTACGCCACAGGGCACGCAGCTGCCCTGCACACACGTATCAGACTCTATGTCACACATGCAGTTAAGTCTGGACCCATCTCACAGCTTTGTGCACGCAGACTCACTATGCCCAGCACTTCCCAACTTTTAAGATAATTCTGCATTTCTTAATGCAACCTCTCAGTAAGTGGGAGAGAGATGTGATCTAAACTGTATGAGGCTAATATTAGTATCTTCCCCATTTTTGAGGGGAATCAGTGAAGGAGGTAGCCTTGACTAGGTCAGCTGTCCTTCCTCAGATAAAACCCACTCACTTGTGCTTTATAGGTAGAATGGTTAGCTTTATCTCTGATGGAGACATGATGTTAATCAAAAAAAGGTTTCACTGCACAATTAGTCAATTTTGGTCTTTACTTGCTGTGTAAAGACAATCATTAGGGACTCGAGAAAATGAGAGAGTATCCTACTGACAAGGAAGAATAAAAAGGCATCCGAAAACTGTAGCAAGTTGCCAAGACAGTCATTTCTGGGGTAGAGTAAAATATTTTCATAATGCTTTCTGAAAGAGAGGGTATTATCCATAGGTCCTTTTTGATAACAGAATAAATGCTTCCCAAACTCAAATGACAGAGTGGCTCGATCCAGTTTCCACATACATAATCTCAGTTGTAGTCCAAACACAGATCAAGAGCTTTATGAGTTGAGACAATAACATCCTGGGGTTGATTCAGAGAATTCACCATCCCCCCTGGATGGTGAAATTCCTCAGCATGACTATATTTGGTGAGGCCGAAACCAAAGGTGAGAAATCTCTCTCTTCTTCAAGCAGAGACTGGGTACTGCATAAAGACATCAGCGAAACCAAACTAGTCTGAGCCCTTACAGACCAGACTCATTTGATCCATGCCTGGATTTTTACACTGAACACCAGGACAAACAGCACAAACCCACTGTGTCCTTACCACATCCTCTGACGCTTGGGCAGCGTGAGTGCAGACACACCATGTATCCACCCAGCCAGCATTCTGGGCATACATAGGGCAATAGGTGCCTCATGTTCATCCATTCATGGATGGCTAACATTTTATTATTCATATATTATGGCATGGACTTAAAATTCCAGTCTGTGTCCATCACATCTCTGACCTCTTGCAAAGTAAAATGAAGTCAAGAGGAGGTAAAAAATTAAATATATTGATTGTTGATTCTGTGAAATGCCTGCTTTCCCCTGCATGGGGCCTCGGGAACACAAACTCTTCAGGCACTCCTTCCCGTCGCCCCGGTCCCGGGGCAGAGCGCAGCCGCCTCCACTTGAAAATGGCTTTTGAGACCCTGCCATTGGAAAAATAAAACGTGTCGAGAGCAGCGTCTCTATGAAAGCCCTGCGCCTCCACCCCGAGCGGGGGCAGAGGCAGGGAAGGCCCACAGGCCGCGCTGACCCCTCTCCTCCCCGGCTGCAGGAAGGCGGACTTTGACTCAGCCTAGTCCGAAAGAGCCCAAC
>NW_010201305.1:0-2307 GCF_000695765.1 Mesitornis unicolor
GGTGACGGGGTGGGGACGTGGGGAGGGGACAGGGGGACCCTCCTGGGGCTGGGGATGTGGATCTGGGACGAGGGGAGGGGGGGGAGGATGGGGTGGTGCTCCAGGATGTGGAGCAGGGAGGGTTTTGGGGGGTCCTTCGAGATGAAGCCATGGCCTTGGGCTACCACGATGTACCTGGGGTGGGATGATGGAGCCCGGGATGGTCCTTCAAGATGGGGACGTGGTCCCCAGCAGATGCCATTGCACCCGTTTTACAGATGGGGAAACTGAGGCAGGGAAGCCACGAGCGCCACCTCATGGCAAGGGCAGAGCCGAGCCGGACACAGCAAGGGGACAGAGGGACCCTGGGATAGTTCTCCAAGAGGAAGCCATGGCCTTGGGCTACCACAATGGACCTGGGGGGGGAAGATGGACCCCAGGATGGTCATCCAAGATGGGGACGTGGTCCTGGGTCAAGATGATGGATCCCGGGATGGTTCTCCAAGAGGAAGCCATGGCCATTGGGCTACCACGATGGACCCAGGTCAAGATGAGGGATCCTGGGATGGTCCTCTAAGATGAACCCATGGTGTTGAGGCACCACAATGGAACTGGGGTGGGATGATGGACCCTGGGATGGTCCTTCAAGATGGGGACGTGGTCCTGGGTCAAGATGATGGATCCCGGGATGGTTCTCCAAGAGGAAGCCATGGCCATTGGGCTACCACGATGGACCCAGGTCAAGATGAGGGATCCTGGGATGGTCCTCCAAGATGAACCCATGGTGTTGGGGCACCACGATGGACCTGGGGTGGGATGATGGAGCCCGGGATGGTCCTTCAAGATGGGGACGTGGTCCTGGGTCAAGATGAGGGACCCTGGGATGGTTCTCCAAGAGGAAGCCATGGCCTTGGGCTACCACAATGGACCTGGGGTGGGAAGATGGACCCCAGGATGGTCATCCAAGATGGGGACGTGGTCCTGGGTCAAGATGATGGATCCCGGGATGGTTCTCCAAGAGGCAGCCATGGCCATGGGGGGTCTTGGGCCAAGATGATGGACCCTGAGGTCCTGGGATGGTTCTCCAAGAGGAAGCCATGGTGTTGGGGCACCACGATGGACCTGGGACCACAATGGACCTGGGGTGGGAAGATGGACCCCAGGATGGTCATCCAAGATGGGGACGTGGTCCTGGGTCAAGATGAGGGACCCTGGGGTGGTTCTCCAAGACAAAGCCACGGCCCTGGGGCCACCACGATAGACTCAAGTCAAGATGAGACATCCCAGGATGGTTCTCCAAGAGGAAGCCATGGCCTTGGGCTACCACAATGGACCTGGGGTGGGAAGATGGACCCCAGGATGGTCATCCAAGATGGGGACGTGGTCCTGGGTCAAGATGAGGGACCCTGGGGTGGTTCTCCAAGACAAAGCCACGGCCCTGGGGCCACCACGATAGACTCAAGTCAAGATGAGACATCCCAGGATGGTTCTCCAAGAGGAAGCCATGGCCATTGGGCTTGTGGGTCAGGCGGTGGGCGCGCAGGTTGCCCTTGTACTTGAAGCTCTTGCCGCACTCCGGGCAGGGGAAGGGGCGCTCCCCGGTGTGGATGCGCCGGTGTTTGGCCAGCGTGGTCTTCAGGTTGAAGGCTTTGCCGCAGTCGGCGCAGGCGAAGGGGGGGTCGCCGAGATGGGGACGTGGTCCTGGGTCAAGACGAGGGACCCTGGGATGGTTCTCCAAGAGGAAGACATGGCCCTGGGGCTACCACAATGGACTCAGGTCAAGATGAGGGACCCCAGGATGGTTCTCCAAGACGAGGCCATGGCCCCGGCCCAGCTCGGCGGCGCTGTCAGGCCAGGTGGGTGCGTTGGTGCTTGCTGAAGGCCGAGCTCCAGCCGAAGGTCTTGCCGCACTGGGCGCAGCGGTAGGGCCGCTCTCCGGTGTGGGTGTGCCGGTGCTCCAGGAGGGTGGCGCGCTGCCGGAAGCTCTTGCCGCAGTCCCCGCAGCGGTAGGGCCGCTCTCCGGTGTGGGTGCGCCGGTGCTTGGCCAGGTGGGAGTTCTGGCAGAAGCTCTTCCCGCAGAGCCCGCAGGTGTAGGGGCGCTCGCCGGTGTGGGTGCGCTGGTGCAGGACGCAGGTCTGCTTGGAGCAGAAGCGTTTGCCGCAGTCGGCGCAGGAGAACGGCTTCTCGCCCGTGTGGACGCGCCGGTGCCGCGCCAGGTCCCCTTTTTGGCTGAAGCTTTTCCCGCAGGCGGCGCAGGGGAACGGGCGCTCGCCCGTGTGCACCCGTAGGTGGGTCGCCAGGTTGCCCCGGTGCTGGAAGCTCTTCCCG
>NW_010201306.1:0-15443 GCF_000695765.1 Mesitornis unicolor
TCCAGATGCTCCTTGAACCCTATCAGGCATATTAAGACCGATGAATAAAATAAGAAAATCCCTAGATAACTTCTTACTCTTCCTTGGGGTGTTGCCTTTGTGAGTCAGAGACAAAGGAGTCTCTGGGGTTTCTTCAGTTTTTGTACTGTATCACAATATAAATTTGTTCTTCTGAGCTGAGTTTTTATAGACAAAGCATTCAAATATTGAGGAAAGGCTTATGCGTAACTTTTATGTTTAAAATATTGACACTACTAGACCTCCTTTACCTGCTGAAGACAACAGATTTACCAAATTACCTGTCTTGGCTCTTCAGGAACTGTGCTTATGCAATGTGAAATAGTTGGATTCAAGCAATGTTCAAGTGTTTAGCTAAAACTTGAAGAGCTAGCTTGAAGGGATGTTTCTTGCCTTTTTTTGCTTACTTGAAACAGTACACTTTTTCCCATCAGAACATTCATCCAGCATTCATCTCATAGATGTAAACAAGTCCTGAAAATAAAACAAGCAATGCCCAAAACAACATGCAGACTTATATATGTAAATTCTCAATCTTCAGCCACACTTTAGTGTTATGAGTATTTAATTTCCTCTGGGCCTGGATTCAGCAAATCACCTAAACCCAGTAAAAACAACTCTGATAAATATTATCAACTTGTTAGTTAGTGCAATCTGGGTTTGGATCTTTCTATTGATACAAAACACATAACCCATCTGTTGGCTGAAGGGAAACATCTGTAACACCTCATTTCACTCTAAACTGTCCACCGTGTTTGCAGCAAGGAAGGAGTTCTGCTTTACATTTTTACATATAAGACACAATATAAGTGAACAATTTTTTTTTTTTAAATATGGTATATCTGGAAATAATTAGAATGTATATCACTTATGAGGGTTTGATCAAGAGATTAAGGACTACAGACACCCTTTTCAAAACCCAAAAGCTCATCACCTATATGGCTTCCAGACAGGAGATGGCCTACAGACTGCTAACATGGTGGTAAAATCCCAGAGACAATAAAATGACAAAGGACTTCATCTGGGGGGAAAGCCACACAGACCCATGTGGCACATCTGCTTGTGTGGAAGTAGAGTACCATAGTTAGCATGAGAGTCCACAGAAAGAGAGAGAGAAAGCTGGCTGGTGCTCTGAGACAGATCCACCTAGACCTCCTCCAGAGGATACTCTCCCAAAAGGACTGACAGACTTTTAAATGCAAAATAGTCAGATTTTGTCTGAACAAACCCTGGAATGTTTCCTTTAAAATGGAGAAAGCTCAAAACAACTAGAAAGAACACAAAAGGAAGGGCTTACACAGAGCTCCTTTGTGTGTCTTTGCTTTTAATCAGCTCAGTACCTTTCTGAGTAGCAGCACACTCTGTCACCAGACCTCTTCAGTCACAAGGAGGTCTGCCTCACCACTCAGTGCCTCTCTTGGCAGTCCTGCAGTCTTCATGCAGGAGAGACAGGCTCTTGCTTTAAAACCTTGCTGCTTTATAAGCCTCTTCCCCCACCTGTGCACAGTGGCTCTCCACTGTCTCATTATCTCCACCTGCCCCAGAAAGTCCCACCTCTCCCCATCTTCTTAGAAGAACAGGGCATACCTTGTGAAGAAGAATACATGGGTAAAGCAAGTTTGATCTGTCAAATCTGTTTTATTGGGGTTTTTTTTCCAATTAAAGGTTTATTGCTGAGTTGAGTAATTTAACATCCCAACAGAGCCCAAAATATCATGAGATTCCAGAGGGAGCAGGGGAAGGGGTGACAGCTTTCTGAAACCCAGACTTGCAGAACATGGTCTTATTTTCTTAAGGCCTACAGTCTCCATTTAACTGAAGGGGAGAGTAAGCAGGCATGGGCTACATAGACACAAATGTCTTGATGTTCTAGCAAAAAGAAGCCAAACACTCATTAAAATTATTCAGTCTTAAATACCAATATATAAATAGACAACCTACATCAGGAGAAGGAGTTAAATTGAACTGAAATTAAGAAACAGATGCATGAAGCAACTGAAACAAGTTGGTATTAAAAATGAAATAAAAGGCAGTAGAGGAAAGGAAAGAAAAAAATAGGGCAAAACTGCTCATAAGAAAAAGGAGAAAACATAAACCTAAAACTTCCCAGATCACCACTTAAATACCAGTAGTCTATCAAGTACACACCTGTTCTCCCCACACCCCTGCTGAGCACATAAAAAAAACAATTTAAAGAAACGGTATTGAATGTGGAAATTGCAGGCCTATTCATCACAGCTACTGGAAGAGAAGCAAAGCAAACCAAGAAGCCTTTGTTTCTGAACAACCGTCTGACTACTGCATGCACAGAGGCACGCAGAGCCTCCCGTATCTTCTGCTGCTGTCGGCCATGCATTGAGTTCCATCCAAGGAATAGAAGCAGTAGCGTGCCAGAGGACCCACATTTACAGTTCTCATTTTTATGTGTTCCTTTTTATTATGTAAATACTATCCACATCAAATCTCTGAGCATATGAAGAGCAATGGCAGCAGAAGCTATTGCTGGGTCAGAACCTCCCAAATCACCTAACAAAATTGCTGTTTTCTCCTCCCTGCCTCAGACACAGTTTCAAGCCAGACAATAGGAGGAGGATAGATGCCACATTTGCTAACAGTTGATGGAATGGCATAAAAGCGGCTTCTCCTCCAGTGAGTCAGTTCTCAAGAGATGTCAGTTATGTTACCTTCATTACTGGATATTTATTACAGTCCTAATGCAAATACTGAGCCCTTTAATGCGTATTTAGGGCAGGATTCCCACTTTGGGATTCCAAGCCAGTGACAAGAACTAATGGTTTGTAACAGGTCACATAGTGAGGCACTCACAAATGGATGTTCAAAAGAGCAAAGTCACAGGTATTTAATTCCCCTTTTTGTGCAACTCATACCTGAAACTAGGAGTCTGGAGCAAAAGCTCAAAACGGAGAAAAATGACAGTGACAGTGATGCTTTTAAATTAGAGCCTTTTACACTTACACCACTAGACTGCACTTGCTTGGACGAGAAAACTCCATCTTCAAGATCAAAGAACCAATTTAAAGATTGAAATACTTAAAAACAGAAGCATAAATGAACTTGAAAATTAATTGTGACTGTTGTTCTTTTGGGTATTCAGGTTGCTGTATTTTGATTTCAGAGGTAAACAACTATTGTCTCAAAATATACGGATTAATAACAGGTTCGTTATCTTCTTGTAGAATTATGAGGTATTTCCTACAGAAGCATTAACATCAGTTTGCTAAACTTCTTTGGCAAATACTTGAATGCACAACTCTGGATGACAGTTGTGTAACTTCCCCAGGCTTATGTACAGCCAACAGTTTTCAAAGGATGCAAATAAGTAAGCTTCTCAGATTAATTCAATCCAACATGTCAATCATCAAAGAAATTATTTATACCTTAAGGGGAACAAACACTAAAAACTGCCACCCTTGGTGTGTTCTACTTCATTTTGTTTTGTTTACTGTCTTTGCTGTTGGTGCCTTACAGATGTTATTGTTCATTTTAGTATTTTTAAAACACTCTTTTTAATATCTGGCATGTGACTGCCCTGCAGTGAATAGGAGTGAGGAGCTGTCAGTTTGATAGGCTTGCTTAGAGATTGCTCTTTCTCTGTGCTGTCATTGTATGGGAGATGTAGAGCCACAAGAAAGCTATAGAGAAAAAACTCTGTAGTGATGGAACAACTCCCTCCATGCTATTATTACCACTGTTTTTTGTTGTGTTACTGTGAAGCTCCATTGTACGAGGTGCTGTGCAAACTCAAAACAGAAGTTTGTTCCTGCTACAGAGCCTATATGGTGTAAACCATGAAATTAGCTTCACATCACAGATCCTGGAAGAGTACAGGAAATAAATTAGCAGATGTGAGAGAAAGTTGAAAAGCCTGCCTTGCTACTCTGTGTTAGCTGTACACCAGGCAAAGCCCGTGTTTTTTAATGTAAAACCCAGGTCAGATGCTGACTGTACAGAAATCCTGTTCCAGCCTTCTATGGGTGGCCAAGAGATTTCATCCAGGCAGCAAGGCAGGCAATAATCAATGGGAAAGCTGAATTAATCTATGTGCAGCTCTAATGACTGAGAAACCCTAAATACATGCATGTGTCCATCTTTTTCTGCTAACATGAAGCTGACAGGATAGATTCTATCCTTTTCATCCCCATGTAGTTTATCATGCTGCTGTTAATGCTGCTGAATTTTACCTCAAGAGATCATCTCAAATATCCTCCTGCCAAAAGGCAAGATCAACTACTCCTTAAGCAATTTCTGATGATCTGTCCTACTGGCTTGAAGACGACACCAGCAGCAACTCGGTAACATCCCCAAAATCCCATTATCTGTTGCAGCTTATAATGACTCCAGTCATTAGTACGTTTTCCTGGCTTCTAATCCCATATCTCACCTGCTAAACCTATTAAGTTTTATCTCAACAGTAGTAGAGATAGAGAAGATTCAGTTCCTCTTTGCAGCTATCTCATAGATAGTTGTAAAATAATTTCATGCCTCCCCCTCCATTTTCTCCTTCTCTAGCTAAAGCTCTGTTCCTCAGCTCCGTACTCCAAGGTGATGTTTTTTGATACCCTAAATTGTTCTTGTTGCTGTCTTCTAGGACCTCTGAAAACTAGACCACATCTTTCTTAACACGGATGCCCACAGGCTGGACACCGTGCTCTGGTCGAGGCCTTGGCAACGTGATGTAAAGCAGAAGGTTGCCTTATCTTCTTTTGCAGGCTCTCGTCTTGCTTATACATCCTCGCAGAGATGCTTGCCTTTTTCTTGACAACACGACACTGCTGACTCACATTCGGTTTGTGAGCCATTAACATCTTCGGATCTTTGCAATAATGATCAGTTGTGCAATTAGTTATTCCTATGTAAATGCTGAAATGTGTTTACATGTATAGCACATCCCATCTTTTTCACCTGTTTTGTGAGTTCGCAGTTTTTCTTCACACACCTCCCGCCATTTCTCCCTTATGTTTCATACTTCATGTCACATCCCTGCTTAGGGAGTGATGACACTCATCCCTTTAGAGTTAGCACACAAATTTATTATTACAGGTCTTTAATTCACACTTATCCGAGTCTAGTGTCCATGAAGGGCATCACAGCACAGCCAGTAGTACTCCATCCCTGCTTTCCCCACAGGCTTTGCTAATGATACCTGTTCTGGGGCAGCAGCAGCATTAGTGAAGTTGTCCTATCAAACATCATAATAATGCTACAGACAGTGACTTATAACAACTTTAGCACTATCAGATGGAATTTACAATACAAATTGGGGTAGAGATTTCAGTGTCTCTAAAGCAGTAGTTGGTAATTCTGAGGAGATCTGAAGGATGAGGTCTCAACAGAACAGCATTAAAAACTCAGATCTTGTCTTTGGCAGGAAAGTCAGTGATAGACAAGCCTGACTAGAGACTACAGAAGTAGAATAGGCACAAAAGTGTCCTGCAGACTGAACTGACTCCCTTGATATTCAATTATTGCATGGACTTCAGTGTCTTTCTAAGTGAATCCTTTTATTATGAGAAACCAGTTTAAATACCAGAAATATTAGCACATTTACTGCTGCTCTTTATGGTGTAATAGTCACTTTGTGACTTATGAAAATGAGTCTTATAGGAGTTCTACAGAGCCTGGGAAGCCGAAAAGGTCAAGTTGCATGGCTCTGAACTTACCCCTTTAATGTTTTTCTGTTGAAATACTGTGTCTTTCGGTAAGGAACTAGTCCTGTATAAAAAGCACAAAGCTAAGAACACTTGATCATTCCTTTAGGATTAATTAATTTCCCAGAAACCAACTAATACATTTTAGAAATAGCTGCAGGCAAAAGTTAATAAGAGATTAATCTTTCATGCCTTTGAGAAATTTTTAGACAAAACGAAAATAGGTTCAACTTCCCCTTGAGCTCCAAATGTGAACAAGATCAACTAGTTTACATACTAACTTTTGTGATAAGTGAGACATCTTTCAAAATGGAAACAACTGTTGCCTGGAGCAAAAAGACAATACCTTTTTGTTAAGCCATTTAACACCAGTAGAAAGATAAATTTTCAGTAACAAAGCTTATAATAATTGTCTTTTCAAGTGGGACTTCCAGAGAACAGTCAGACCTGCTTCTCAGTCTGACTGGCTTTGGTCTCAGAAGCTTAGAGGAAAATCCTTTACAATCGAAACAGGCCACTTTTGGTTTCTTTATGGCAATGAGAGAGTCCTGCTCTCATTAAATTAAGTTATGAAACACTTCATTTCCATGGATGGAGAAAGAGGCCACTTCTTTAGAGGGCTGACAGCTCATCCATAGGGTGAAAACCAGGAATGGTAACTGGTAACCCCGGCTCTGACAAGCTCTGGCCTTCAATAACTCACTGTTTCTCACCAGCCCGGGTGCCAGTGACCTCTCAGTCTCTGTGGTGCACAGCCCTGGGGATGGTGCATAGCCCAGCCCTGGCAAGGGGTTTCACTTGTATAGCTCGCAGATCTTTAGCCCCACAGACACCAGCTGGACACCTCCTGTGAGATCTCAGGCCAGATTCTCTCTTCACTTAATTCAAGACCAGCCTCCTGTACCAAAATACTGTCCTTTCCCACCAAGAAAGAATATTCTTTCCTAACTCGCAAAATATAGGTATGGTGTAAAATACACAAGGCTTGTAAGACAACATACTGTGAAACCCGTTTCATGCACAAGGAGTTGTTCTTTTCACAACATTGGGTCACTGAAACCCATTACTACCAGTTCTTGCACCATAACTAAAACAATATTCCCTTGGTATTTTGTGAAACAACAGAAACTTCAGCACGTCACTCAGTGACTGAGTGTAGTAGATGGTGATAAAGTTGTCAAGCAAAATGGCTGCCTTTGCAGCATGACTGTTTGATATATCTGTGTATTTCAGACAATATATTATGAACAACAGCATTGCACCCTAAGGTTTAGCAATCATATTTCTCATTACTCTTGTCTCTTTACAAGGTTCATCCCACTGCAGAAAATATAAACATTTGTATTCACTCTACCCCCAGAAATAAGATGTCACAGACATCACGATGATGCAGGTGTTTGAGATGCTGACATATCATGTCGAACAAGGCTAAAAGATTTATCCATCAGAAGCAATAAACACAACTTCTTTAATTAGTGCAAGGCTGTGAATGCAACTCACATGCTCCTGCTTGTTTTCAGTACTTTCTAGTCTGTGATTAATTGTTTGCATGGTGTTCAGTGTTAAGCACCAGATAACACATTATTCTTAGTGTTATGGCAATATTCCCTGTTGACATCTTTTAGCTGTCTACACTTCTTGCAGCAGACTTGTTAAACATTTCTTGAATATATAATGTTTTCTCACTCCTTCTGTACTCCTGAGTACAGTGTTAAAAATTTAGTTGGGCGAGATTTTTAGATCCCATTTTTGTAGCACACTTGCTAGGCCTCTTGCAGTGTTCAACTTTATTAATTTCAGATTAATTTTACCCTCTGGCTGTACACATTTAACGGAACTCCTTGTACAAATACCTCAAGCAAAATGCTGTATTTACAGTACTTTCCAGGCACATTTATCTCAACTGACCAAAATCAGAAGAATGCTATTGCAATATATGCATTCGTCAGTGAAATATCGAAACATCATTTAAAAAAAGAAGACGACAAGAAAAAGGAGTCAGATGTACATACTACAGTCCTGTGATACAGCTCCAGTTTCAGTGAATGCAGCCAATTAGATTTGCTGCTTATCTAAAGCAGGATTGATTTGTCTATCTGAAACATCATAACAAACCAAGTACTTTTCCGCTTATCGTCTGAGTACTTTTCCAGTGTGCAATATCCAAGTACAATAGAACTAATACGACATTCAAAGGAAAATCTGTACTGACCTTTCTTATGCCTCTCAGTTCTTTTCCCCTATCATACCCAGACTGCTTTTCATCAAAGAGTGGAGGAAAAACAGTCTATCTGGGCAGCTGCTTACACATTCAGTGGACACACCACTGGCTCACAGACTTTTTTTAGATAAATGGTGATTATCCATTTTTTCAAAGAAAATTAAGGCAGCCCAAGAAACTGTTGTCTTGTCATTTACTCGGAAATAACACAGTGAATGTGCGGGGCACAACCATTAAAGACTGAGGTCCACGTGAGTACCTGGTGCAAATAGAAATGAGACATACTCATTTAATAAAATATAATAAAATACGGCCAAGGAACGGGCTTCCAGCCCTTTTTCATAAAAGCTGACAATTTTTTCAGGTTATCTACTTGACAGAAAAAGAATATCTGCCATCTGCTGACATGCTACTTACATCAATCAGGTGCTCAGATGTAATGGCAAAGGGGAAGAGTCAAACAGGCATGCAGCTTGCCTGAGGGCACTTCCTAATGGCATGTGCTAAAATGCAGACACGAAGTAAAAGGTAACCAAGACAGAAGCTATCCAGGATTAACTCTCTCTCCACACCAAGATGCAGACCCAAATCTTCACTCTGATAGCAGGATACTACAGAAGTATAGACACCAACCTGTGATGGGTGACAGAAAAAGAGTCAGAGGACTGGCAGTGTCAATAGAAACACAGGACTATTTGTCTTCAGAGACGTTTAATACAGCAGTATGGTTACCCCGGGGACTACATGGCCCCTGCGAAATGAAAAGTAAAAGAAGGCTGGCACTGCCATCCCCTCTATCAGTGGTACAAACCAGGCCCAGGTTTTTACAAAGGAAAGAAAGGGTGTGTATTTGGAAAAAGAACAGACATTCATCTGAGATTGAACAAAACGATGTAGTTAGCAGAGAAGACATAGATGTCACGTACGTACTCTCAAAGAACATCCAGTTTCATTAGAGATATCGGCAATGAGACAATACACTGAGGACAGCTGCCCTATGGCAGGTTAATGCTAATCAGACAATCATCCATTTAAATATTCAAAGGAAAATATATACTTAATGGTAGTTGCCCAACAGACGATGATAGGGTTCCCATATCTTGCTTAATTGGATAAAGTATGTTTTTTTATTTTATACAAGGGAAAGTTTGCATCGTTTTTTTTTTTTATTTTATACAAGGGAAAGTTTGCATACATTTCAGCTCAAGGAGCTACACAGTACTGCTGGAGCCCATTTGCAGAGCTGTGATCTCTAGTGTTGTATAAACTACTTAGGCTGAAGGGATTTTTCTCTAGATCCCTAACATTCAGGTGAAGGAGAGAGTGAGCTCTGGTGTTGTATGAACTACTTAGGCTGAAGGGATTTTCCTCTAGATCCCTAACATTCAGGTGAAGGAGAGTAACTTAGAACTTCTTTGTTTTCAGAGGTAGCTAAAAGGCTACTCAGGTAATGCTGAATTCCAAAAAAAGGACACAGAATGAATCTGTGAGCCACTGTGGTAAAAGGGAAATAGTAAATCTCTGATACAGCTTTGTCTTTCCTCTGTCCTCCACAAAAGTATTCACTGGACCTGGTCAGCCTCAGTATAGCCTGGTACATCTCCCAGAGAACCTCTTATGAATGAGGAAGCACTTCTATGAAAGAAAAACATCTCAGTTACAATCTTACCATAAAGAATGTAGATGACAGGTTAAAACTGAGTGAAAAAGAATTAAGAATGTCACTGTATGCAAGTAGCCTTGCTAGGTAAAGAGAAATAAAACAGTGATTGAGGCAATTTTATTTTTGGAAAAACACTAAAAAATTCCACTGGTTACAGAACATACAAGATAATTTCTCAAATTCTGTCATTTAATGAAAGAGGAAATTGGCTGCAATATTTCTTCCTGACATTATAACTCTGCTAATAAATAATATACTAACATACCCAATTTCATAACACTAAATAAGATGAGAAAAGGTCAAGATTCAGAAAGCTCATTTATAGAAATCAACAGGTTTAATTCCCAGTCACTTTTCTGTTCACGAACAACTGTTCCCCAGCTCATATGAAGTTTACGTTCCCAAAGTTGGGAGATGGCAGAGAAAACATGTAGGTCTTGTTCACACAAGTCAACAAGTTCTGAGCTCTATCCTGCTGTTCCCAGGTGGGTAAATCCAATAAGAAGTGTATTATCCACAGAATCTACAGATTCTCCTCACAAATCTGATGCCCACATAATTTCTGAATTTCTGCCACTCTCTGTGTAATCTATGAGAATTCGAGGACAGCTTGATGAACAGAAGTACAAAGTATGCGCTAAGCATGTATATTTATGCAATATTTCAGTAAGTTGTTTTCCATCTTAAACCAGGATTAGCATTCACAGCAAAGAAAGTGAGATGGACTTGGAAATCTGACCAGCTTTTTCTCCAGCCTTCTAACTGGCTGGAAGACTCTGTAAGGGAGTATGAGACCACAGCCATATGGACAGTAATCACAGTCTGTTCAGTGTCATCCTCCTACATTATTCTGAAACACATGCAGGTTTTTATAGCAAACTGTCTGAACATTGTCAGTTAAGTAATATACATGCTGCATAAGCGAGAGAAAAATCAGCATCCTTTATATATTATTTTGCTCCTCTTTTGAATATTGCAAGGTTCAATACCTAAGTATAACTCCATGGCTACTATTGTTTTCTGACAGTGAAATATGAAAGGGTATATTTTCCTCCATACAGATGCAGATTTCAAGGGCAGTGAATTTCATGTTTTTCTTTGCCAGAAAATTGTTGTGATCTGAATACATTTTAAGAAAAATTATCATGCTAGCAAGTGATTAAGAAAGAAAACATCATGTATTGGCAGCAAACAAATTAGAAGCAAATAATAAAGATGGGTAGAAACGCAGCTCAAAGAAGAATTCTAATCCCCTAAATTAAATAATTAAAAAAGTAAATGCCTAGGAAAAAACATGATGAAATGTAGTCTGTTCTGGCCTCTCACCCCCACCCACAACATAATTCAATTTACTGCCTCAAAGTTACTCCTGACTTACCGAGGTGCAAACAAGATCAGAATGAATCTCTGAGCATCTGCCTCAGGGTGAACTCTCAGCTGCTGAAAGATTAAGAACAGGAGTCGCTGCAATCCCCTCTGTCCTCTGCAGCACAGCATTGACTAAAGCAGTCATGAACCTATCATAACTTATGAGTTAGGATGGCTTATGGTTGCTTTGCGTTGCCAGAGATTTAGAAAGGAACCACATTGCATACTGGTCAGTATGTCCCTACATGCAACACGGAAAGGTGCAAAGACCAAAGCAGTGTAACATAACAGTTCCCCCAGCATTTTAAGGAGAATAAAAAGAAAGAAGAAAGAAATGAAAAGTGACAGAAATTGTGTCAGTAGGAGCTTGGGCCGTAAGTCAGAGCAAGAAGGTAACTTGTAGATCCTAATGAACTTTCTACAACCATTTGTTGTACCACATGTACAAGATAGTGACCGTGATCAGGAGAGACGTGATCTGAGGGGCAGGAGATCCACATTAGAATCTCTGCTCCATCAGACCAAACTGCGGAGCAAAGGTCAACCTCAAAAGCTGAGGCACCAGCCTGGCTGACAGATAGCAAACTTCAAATAGAACTGGACATTTTCATACCTGTGTACCTGAGGCTTTTGTATGCACACACACACACTTGGGAGTGCATGTGTGCACTCATCTTCACATATAATTGTGAAGGACACACAGAAACGGACTCGTTACGCAGCCAGCAATTTCACTCCATTTCAAAATATTATCTCTGAGCAGCACCACTGCTCAGTATGTATGCCTACTGGAATGTTAATAACCACAGAGTTTGGTCTAGTTTATAATCAGTGCAGCACAATCAAATTTACCATCATTGAAAAAGGGGAGAGGAGAGAGGAGCCCTTATAGAGGTGATTTCACTGGAATCTGCATCTGTGACTACAAAACTTATGCTACCTTGTTGTGGTATCATCTTCCAAAAACAATTATCCTAGAATGTGCTATCAAAATATCACTCAATGAGCAACTCCACTCCCTCTCACAATTTCCAGAACTAATGCACTTTCTTATGTTTGTTACAGGAATGAAAAAAAAATCTGAAATAGTTCAAATGGCTTATTAAGAAGGAAAACAATTTTTAAACTTGTTGGTCACAAATCACATCAGATTCCAGAACATGATTTGCCAGTGAACTACTAGTCCAATCTTGAGACATAACAGTCTCTATATAACACAATCCAATACCAAGGTATGCATGACATAGGTCCACTGGATCAGTAGTGAGGTGAGCAGGAAGAGAGGGAGCCTCTCAGGCTACGTGTGCTGCATCTGCATCACCTGCAGCTGCACGAGGAGAAAAGGCATGAGAGTGTTCATTTGTCTGGAGCAGGCATGGCTGAGCCCTCTTTGGAAAGGACTGACCTGGACTTCATCACTGCTGTGTCCTGGAACCTGAACAGCTCCACAGTCATAAATGCACAAGAACCGCATGATGCCTTTGAGAAGCCTACTGGTAGGCTGAGAATTAAGCATGATCATAAGTAAGCTGAGAACACAAGGTGTAGAATTTCTTAAACAGCTGGAAATTCATTAATTAAAGCAAATGTTTGAGGGTGGCTAGCAGAAGCTCTTATGGCATGACCACTGACTCTTGCCTGCAGCAGTTTGTTTTCTCCTGTGGCAGTTTGGAGCTGGTGAGCAGGTTCAGCATTTGGATGTGACGCTCATGCAAGCGGAGCGTGGAGGCAAGTCACATTTCCCATGGAGCAGCTGGGGGACAGTGCATGAGGAGATTCCAGTGGAGTTTGCTTCAGCATGATCTGGGATTTTTTTGTTTTCATTTAGATTTAATTTTCATCCTTTACAAGCACAGCAATAAGAACTAAGACACCTATATTTCTTGCTCCTTAACACCTCCATTGCAGGACACCAACTGGGTATTCTTGACTGAAGGGCTCAGACTTTGAAGGGAAAAACCTCCTGTGGGGCTGTCCCAGGTTCACATTTCTACAGCTCACTCACAGCCTCCTGCCTTAACAAAAACCTGTCCAGGCATATATGAAATTCCAGTCACACACTGCAAAACACATCCAGCTCAGGAAGAACAATTCCATCTGCAAATGACATGCCTCCTTTTGTCACAAGTGACCCCCAAAAATAATCTAGAAGGAAAATATCCTTTTATTTTCAGTTGTTTTACTCTTGGCATTCAACTATTTGTTCCTTATTGATTAAATACTTTCCTAAAGAGGTTTGCTTAAGCACTTACTTAACAGCTTTCCTAATTCAAGACATACAGGGTGTGTGTAAACATATTGCATACCACTAAAAAGGCCACAGGGTCCCTAGATCAATTCCCCTCTCTTCCACTGGTAGGAACTGGAATTTCCATTCTACAGGAGAGTTCTCATCATTAAAAGTATCTTTAATAACAATGATGTAAACAAAATTTTGTGCCAAATGGAAATATGTTAACAACCTTCATCACTATACAGGATGACAAGGGGAACTGCAAGAGGCCAGGCAAGGAAGGAGCCAGAAAGCAAATCAGTCAGGTTGGGATTTGCCTACTTACCTTCAGACTGCAAGTACCTTAAAATAACCCCTAGGACACTGGAAAGTGCAGCACTGCTAATGGAGGTCCCAGACTGCTTGCTTACCTTTCAGGCTGCTGTCTGGCAAGAACCCCGTTAGGCAAACCTGCTTTTCATCTGTGCTGAATTGAAAGTGTCAGTAGGATTCACAAAGTCCAATTCTGTCAAATCACCATTTTCAACTCTGGATGGAAAATTTCCATTCAGGGCTTCTTAACTGCTTAGAATTGTTAGTCTGCAGCTCATGCAGTAGCAGTGCCACACCGGGATCATTTGAAAAAAACCTTTTGGAATCAAGTGGCTCTCCCTTTCCTTACTAGCATGTAATTTCTCAGTTTCGTTCTATCAGACTAGACACATATAAGGGGAAGTGTAAGCTGCTCTAAACTTGACTTTTAAAATGACTTTTTGTTCAATTTTCTTCCCAATATTCAAGCAATGAGCTTATTTAAATGGAGTAGCTTATTAAACTGCCTAGGACAGAAATAACATTAAGATGATATAAAGGTGAAATGTAAGATGATAATCCACCCTAAGTAAGCTACTGTGAGTCATTTAAACTAGGTAATGTTCTACTTCCTTAATTAATTAAAAAAATATTACTTTCCCAGCACTAAGTTTTTACTGCAAGTAAAAACTATGATGCACTAAAACAGGATTGTATTTAATAATCAGAGCTAGGGCTAACATCTGCAGTCCTCACTAAGACAAATCACTCAGCTTTTACACTCAAGAAGCAGTGTCTACCTGTGGAAACACGCATACTGGTTTGGGCTGAAACTAGTATTTTAAACTGCATACTGTAAACAGCACGTGAAAATACTTAAATAATAAGGAGAACCCCAGAATTGAAAGAAATTATTTCTGGTTACTTATCAAAACAATGTTCTTAGGAATAAATGGCAACTGAGGAGGAAGACTATTTTAACAGGCCTATTTCCCTCACCACAGAACAGATTTCTATTTCATCCTCTAATGAGAGTAATAATTTCATAGCACTTTCAAAACAAAAAGCCAGGGTATAGTTTTCACTTTCCTAGTAACAAATATTAATGTTGGCATCAGAGCGACATGAGGTCAGAAAGGGCTGTTGTTTGGAAGATGTCATTTTTAAAGCACTTCATTCATCTTCACACTCTGGAGTTGTAGCTGAAACTTAAATTCCCAGTTTCATTCTCTGTATACAAGAGCAAATACCTTCCTGGAAAATGAATGGAGACTTGTCACAGCATGTATTTAAAAATGATAAAGAAAGAAAGATTTAGGTTGTTCCTCTAAGAATTCAACCATGACACAATTCAGGCATGAACTCAGACCTCTCTGTCTCCAACTGGGTTTAGTCCAAGAGAAAAATAATTGAGATCCAAATGAAGAAATTGCTTTTCTTCAGTGGATTCACAGGCCTCGAAGTTGTTCACATGCTGACTTCTAAAAAAAAGCATTAAAAAGCAGGATGTGAAAACAATGGCGAAAGGTACTGTGGATATTTTCTGATCTCTAATCCCATGTTTCAGTGCCTGATGTAGGAAGCCATACATTCATCACTGTGAACTCCCATACCGGAGGAGACCAGTGAACCATGTGGATCAGTAGTCTAGAAACACCTAGTCTTACCCACTTGTCAGAAAGGTAGAAGAAAGAAAGTGGGTGAGAGCTCTCCCTGTGAGAAGAAATAGCTTATTCTATGTAATACAAGTGTCTAAGTACTGTTCAAATCATTGAGCAGGAGCTGAAAAGCTGGCTAGGAGGGATAACTTCTGTATTAAGTTTCACTACTGCAACTTTTGTCTTACTGTCTATAAGTAACCTTTTGGCATATTAATTCTTTCCCAGTTCTGTACTCTCAGTATCCAAGTGGAACATTTATCTCAATTTTTAACAGCTGAATCACAGTAACACAGAATATTAGGACTTGGAAGGGACCTCA
>NW_010201307.1:0-1151 GCF_000695765.1 Mesitornis unicolor
CCCCGCCCCTGCCCCGCCCCGGCCACGCCCATCAGCGGCCACGCCCAGCACCGGGCCCAGGGACCGGTCCCCACCCGCGGCGCGCACGGACGGAGCGGGGGAGCCGGCGGGACAGAGGCAGGGACACGGGGATGGACAATGGGATGGACACACGGACACGGGGACTGACACACGGACAGGCTCTGGGACACGGGGATGGACACAGGGACACAAGGACGGGCCCTGGGGCATGTGGACAGACACACGGACAGAGGAACAGACACAGGGACAGACAAACGGACAGGCCCAGGGACACAAGGACGGACACACGATCACAGGGACAGACAAACGGACAGGCCTCAGGACACGAGGACGGACACACGGTCACAGGGACAGACAAACGGACAGGCCCAGGGACACGAGGACGGACACACGGGCACAGGGACAGACACATGGGCAGACCCCGGGTCACAGGGATGAACAGAGGGACACATGGACAGACACATGGACACAGGGACAGACACAGGGACAGGCCTCAGGACACGGGAATGGGCACATGGGAAGAAGAACGGACTCACAGACAGACCCTGGGACGTGAGGACGGACACACAGATACAAGGACGGACACACAGACAGACCCTGGGACATGGGGACGGATACACAGACACAAGGATGGACACAGGGACAGACACACGGACAGGCCCAGGGACACGGGGACGGACACACGGGAACAAGGACAGACACATGGACACACCCTGAGACACAGGGGTGGACGCGCAGACACAAGGGCGGACTCTAAGACACGTGGACGGACACACGGACACAAGGACAGACACACGGATAGGCCCAGGGACAGGGGGACGGACACACGGGAACAAGGACGGACACATGGACACACCCTGGGCCACGGGGACAGACCTTGGGACACTGGGACAGACACAAGGACAGACACAGGACACAGGGGACACCTTTGGCCACGCACGCACACGCCAACGGACACACGTGTGCACGCACACGCGTGTGCCCCACGTCCACAGGACAGGGTCCAAGCCACCTCCCGGGGGGGGTGGGGGGGTGACAAGGCCAGGGACAGGCACCCACAGAGGGAGGGGGACACTTTTTGGGTGGGGGCAAAGTCCATCAGTGCCCGTTTTGGCATCGATCGCCTGTGC
>NW_010201308.1:0-3170 GCF_000695765.1 Mesitornis unicolor
CTGGCTCTGCACCCTTCCCATCCTCCCTCTTTTCTTCCTTCAACTAACTGACTTTTGGTGTTTTTTTTAAAGCTGTTCTCCTCAGGTCTTACTCCTTTTTCTGCTGCAGGTCCCTTCTGATGGCTCTGAAGAGATCCCGGCTCTCTCTTTCAGGCTGGAGCTGCTGGGGCTTAAGCTTAAGTTGGGGCCAGGGCTGCATCACCCACACCTAGGGCCACACTGGTTGGGGCTGGTGCATATGCCCTGCACCTCCCTTAAATACATGAATTTGCAGGTGTGCTGATTGGCTTGGCCCTGGTCAGAGGTGGGTCTGACATTGGAAAGGGGGGAGCTTTTCAGGTAGCTTCTTAAAGGGCTATCTCCATAGCCCTTCCCTCATTACCAAAAACAAAACCAAAAGCTCCTCACAGAAAAACCCAATACAATTAGATTAAGTGGGACAAGATCTTCTAAAAACCTGTTTGTTTAATATCTTGTTCCATTTTGCTCCTGTAGGCTTCCTTATAAAATATATAGCTCCTGCCTACTTCATGAAGTATGCTGCAGAAATGCCAATGAATGGGGTGTTAATCCAAATACTTACTATTCTTTTAATGAAAGTTCAGAAGGTAACGTGCCACTGAGATGTGTGAATATTATTGCTGGCCTGAATACCTTCAGAAACAGTACTCTTCAGCTGCAGAATATACAGGGATTGAGTCTGTCACTGGTGCTGGGTCAGTCCATGGTGATTTCAGTATTAGCTTGATTTGACATGTAATACATGTTTTTATTTTTATGGATTTATTTTTGTAGTGAATGTGTTTTTATGTGAAGTATTTGATGACTTTTTTCCTCCTAGTACTTTTTTTTTGCCATACATCAGTACCATTGGAGTCCCATGGCCATAACCAATTTAATAACTAAATAAAGTTCTAATATAAACTAATGACTTGACTAATGTCAAGATCTCTGCAATGTCGGGGACTTGTCTTAAGGGATGATACTTGAATTAATCACAAAAGAATAGGAGGACTTAATGTAGTTAGACTTCCATCCTTTAGAGTAGTGAGTTAGAGTCTTCAGCCACAGGTAAAGTGACAAATAGTGTTCATGAGAGCCATCTGAATAACTTGTTTATCAAACATATTTTGGGAGTTTGAATTCATACTGAAAGGCTTTAGACTTAATTTCTGAAAGGTGCTTCAGAATAGATTTCATCATGTGGAAGAATATCCTGTTTTTGAAGTGTAAACCTCTGTTGTGCCATCTGGCTACCTCCAGTTAGAAATTAATACCTTTTCAGATTACAAAGTATTTGTAAACTTCATGAAATGGAGTATGGTTAAGATACTAGCTTTTGTTATCAGGCTGTTTCTGTTTAGATAGTTTGTTGGTTTGTTGTTTTTTTGTTGGGGGGGTGATTACAAACAAAATTAGGGCCAGGGTAGCTGAAAACCAGCTTGCATTATTTATGTGTTATTTTGACATAGAGTCATAGAATATCTGAAGTTGGAAGGGATCCATAAGGATTATTGAATCTAACTCGCTCCTTGCAGGACTACCTAACTAAACCATATGACTAAAAGCATTGTCCAGATGCTCCTTGAACTCTGACAGGCTTGGTGCCGTGACCACTTCCCTGGGGAGCCTGTTCCAGTGACCGACCACTCTCTCAGTGAAGAACCTTTTCCTAATGCCCAGTCTCTGACGCAACTTCATGCCATTTTCTCATGTCCTTCTGCTGGTCACCAGAAAGAGATCAGCACCTCCTCCTCCGCTGCCCACTTGAGGAAGTTGTAGACTGTGATGAGGTCACCCCTCAGCTTTCTCTTCTCCAAGCTGAACAAACCAAGTGACCTTAGTTGCTCCTCATAAGTCTTGCCCTTGAGACCTTTCGCCATCTTGGTCGCCCTACTCTGGACACACTCTAATAGTTTGATGTCCTTCTTTTATTGAGGTGTCCAAGACTGCACATAGTACTTGAGGTGGGGCTGCACCAATGCAGTAGAGTGGGACAATCACCTCCCTCGACCAGCTAGCTATGCTGTGCTTGATGCACCCAAAGACGAAGTTGGCCCTTTTGGCTGCCAGGGTGCACTGTTGACTCATATTCAACTTGCCATCAACCCAAACCCCCAGAGCTCTTTCCACAGGGCTGCTCTCCAGCCTCTCGTCCCCCAGTTTGTACATATATGCAAGATTACACCGTCCCAGGTACAGAATCTGGCACTTGCTCTTGTTAAATTTCATACGGTTGGTGATTGCCCAGCTCTCTAGTTTATCCAGATCTCTCTGTAGGGCCTCTCTACCCTCGAGGGAGGCCACAGCTCCTCCTAATTTAGTATCACCAGCAAACTTTCTTAACGTACATTAGATTCCTGCATCCAGATCATTTATAAAAACATTAAAGAGCACTGGCCCTAAAATTGAGCCCTGGGGAAACCCACTGGTGACTTGCTGCCAGCCTAATATCCTGGTTTCACTGGGATAGAATCATAAAATCAGTTTTCTATTCAGGAAAGCTGCATTTTTGCAAAGACTACAGTACTTGATTTCATGGGAACAAAGTAGATCAGACACTTTTAGTTTTTGGCCAGCACTGGTAAGTGATTATCAAGAACCTGGAGGAAGTGGAAACCCAGGGCAGTTGACCTCAAGGTGCTCAAAGAAATTATTCCATACTATAAATGTCATGCTCACTGTAAATTGGGGAGTTTGCTGGGGATGGCCCTTTTACCTCAATGGCTGTTATCCCAGGAGTGTCTAGCCTGCTGGATGGTCGCAAGTAGTGATCAATGGCTCGATGTCCAGATGGAAGACAGTGACAAGTGGTGTCCCTCAAGGGTCTGTACTGGGACCGGTGCTGTTTAATATCTACGTTAATTATACTGACAGTGGGATTGAGTGCACCCTCAGCAAGTTTGCTGATGATACCAAGCTGGGTGGTGAGGTCAGTGTGCCAGAGGGAAGGGATGCCATCCAGAGGGACCTGGACAAGCTGGAGAAGTGGGCCCAGGTGAATCTCATGAGGTTCAACAAGGCCAAGTGCAGGGTCCTGCACCTGGGTTGGAACAATCCTCATTACCAGTACAGGCTAGGAGATGATGTGCTGGAAAGCAGTCATGAGGAAAAGGACTTTGGGGTACTAGTGGATAAAAAGCTGGACACGAGCCACCAATGTGCATCTG
>NW_010201309.1:0-1789 GCF_000695765.1 Mesitornis unicolor
TTGGGGTGGCTTTGGGTGTATTGGGGTATTTAGAGGCATTTCTGAGTGTTTCTGGGGTATTTTTAGGGTGTTTCTTGGTGCTTTGGGGGTGTTTTGGGGTGTACTGGGGTATTTCGGGGGGTTGTTGGTGTGTTAGGCTGTTCCTGGGGTATTTTGGGGGTATTTTGGGCTGTTTCTGGCTGGTTTGGGGGTACTTTTGGGTGTTTTTTGGTGTTCTGGGAGTATTTTGGGGTGGTTTGGGGGTACTTTTGGGTGTTTCCGGGGTATTTTTAGGGTGCTTCTTGGTGCTTTGGGGGTGTTTTGGGTGTATTGGGATGTTTAGGGGTATTTTGGGGTGGTTTTGGGGTACTTTTGGGCATTTCTGGGGTACTTTTAAGGTGTTTCTTGGTGTTTAGGGGGTACTTTGGGGTGGCTTTGGGTGTATTGGGGTATTTTGGGGTGTTTCTGGCTGTTTCTGGGGTATTTTCAGGTGTTTCTGCAGGTGTTTCTTGGTGCTTTGGGGGTACTTTGGCGTGGCTTTGGGTGTATTGGGGTATTTTGGGGTGTTTCTGGCTGTTTCTGGGGTATTTTCGGGTGTTTCTGGGGTATTTTTAGGGTGCTTCTTGGTGCTTTGGGGGTAGTTTGGGCTGTACTGGGGTATTTCGGGGGGTTTGTTGGTGTGTTAGGGTGTTCCTGGGGTATTTTGGGGGTATTTTGGGCTGTTTCTGGCTGGTTTGGGGGTACTTTTGGGTGTTTTTTGGTGTTCTGGGAGTATTTTGGGGTGGTTTGGGGGTACTTTTGGGTGTTTCCGGGGTATTTTTAGGGTGCTTCTTGGTGCTTTGGGGGTGTTTTGGGTGTATTGGGATGTTTAGGGGTATTTTGGGGTGGTTTTGGGGTACTTTTGGGCATTTCTGGGGTACTTTTAAGGTGTTTCTTGGTGTTTAGGGGGTACTTTGGGGTGGCTTTGGGTGTATTGGGGTATTTTGGGGTGTTTCTGGCTGTTTCTGGGGTATTTTGGGGGTATTTTTGGCTGTTTCTGTCTGGTTTGGGGGTACTTTTGGGTGTTTCTTGGTGTTTTGGGGTGTTTTGGGGTGTACTGGGGTATTTCGGGGGGTTTGTTGGTGTGTTAGGCTGTTTCTGGGGTATTTTGGGGGTATTTTTGGCTGTTTCTGTCTGGTTTGGGGGTACTTTTGGGTGTTTCTTGGTGTTTAAGGGGTATTTTGGGGTGGTTTTGGGGTACTTTTGGGTGTTCCTGAGGTACTTTTAGGGAGTTTCTCGGTGCTCTGGGGGTAGTTTGAGGTAGTTTGGGGTGTAGTGGGGTATTTCAGGGGGGCTGTTGGTGTGTTAGGGTGTTTCTGGGGTATTTTGGGGTATTTCTGGCTGTTTTGGGGTGTTTTGGGGGTATTTTGGGGTGTTCCAGGGGTGTTTTGTGGTGTTTCAGGGGTATTTTGGGGTGTTTCGGGCTGTTGTGGGGTGTTTTGGGGTATTTCGGGATGTTTTGGGGTATTTTGGGGTGTTCTGGGGTGTTTTTGAGCTATTTTGGGGTGTTTCGGGGTGTTTTGGGGGTGTTTTTGGGTGTTTCAGGGGTATTTTGGGGTGTTTTGGTGTGTTCTGGGGTGGTTTTGGGTGTTTCAGGGGTGTTTCAGGGGTGTTTTTGGGTGTTTCAGGGGTGTTTTTAGGTGTTTCAGGGGTGGTTTTAGGTGTTTTTGGGTGTTTCTGGGTGTTTCTAGGTGTTTTTGGCGTGTTTTTTTGTGTTTCAGGGGTGTTTTTGGGTGTTTCAGGAGTATTTCTGGGTGTTTTTGGGTGTTTC
>NW_010201309.1:1943-2510 GCF_000695765.1 Mesitornis unicolor
GTGTTTTTGGGTGGTTTTGGATGTTTCAGGGGTGGTTTTGGGGTGATTTTGGGTGTTTCAGGGTGTTTTGGGGTGTTTTCGGGTGTTTTTGGGTGTTTCAGGGGTGTTTTTGGGTGTTTTTGGGTGTTTCCGGGTGCTGCGGGGGCTCACCTGGCGGATGCTCTGCCCCACGTACTCGATGACCATCTCGTCGGCTGCGATTGGCTCCATGGCGAAGAGGCCCCACTCGTGGATGCGGCTGCGCCCGAAACGCAGGCGCTTCTTCCGGAACTGGGGGGGGAGGGGACATGACGTCATCACGGTGATGTCACGGTGATGTCATCACGGTGATGTCACAGGGGGGGGCGGCCTTGGAGGCACAGGGGGAGGAGATGGGGACAAGGTGGGGAACAACCAAAATGGCGGGAAACGAAAGCGGCGGGAAACTGAGATGGCGGGAAACCGAAACAGAGAAGGAATGGGGTGGAAGCGGCCATATTGGATGTCAGCCATATTGGATGTCAGCCATATTGGATGTCAGCCATATTGGATGGCAGCCATATTTGATGTGAGCCATGTTCGCTGGTC
>NW_010201310.1:0-2028 GCF_000695765.1 Mesitornis unicolor
CTACTGATCAACACAGCAGCTGAGGTCAAAAGCAAGGTGTAAAGCTTGATTTTAAATCTTATTCAATGGGAGCCATGGGCAGCACTACAGTTACAACTTCAAAAGTCAGGAGCAGCTGCTGTGCTACCTGTAGTCCACAGAACTTCATTCAGCTGCATAACATGGAGATGGCAGGGGGGGAAACATCATGACAGAGCTTCCATTTTTATCCAGGGATTTTAAAAGTATGTCTGATAGAAATGCTATCAACTTCCTATGTTGGCTGAGGGCAAGCAAAAACAAGAGGGGAGGGAGGGGTTTCATTTTGTGTCAACCCATGTTTGATCAGGGCTTCTCATCCCAGCACGTCCTCAGACTGAGCTGTGTGCCGAGATGCATACGAAAAGGCTCAGGTCACTGATGGTGCCATCCCTGACCTTTCATGCTTTGAGTAGGACTACATGTTCTTATCTGAGGAACAGGTTCATCTTAGTGGCCAGTATTCTGTGCAGTCAGAAAGCCTCCCATCTCTGCACACTCCTTAAAGACAAATACAGAGCCTCCAAACCTCTTAAAATAGGCTGCACACCCCCATCCAGCCAACCAAAGTGCTTTCTGGCACGGAGACAGCAGCAGACTGCAGTGACATTCCCATGCTGTCCATGTGATCAATGACCCTTTACCACCATGAGGTCTGTCTGCCAATACACCTGTGACTGACAACTTGGTTAGATAAATCTGCCAACACTTCAACACGGTAAGAGGACAGACTGTCAATAAGAAGTCTTAACAGTAGTTTTTATACTTTTCCTTATCTTAATCCATAGCATGAAGACGAACAGAACCTTAACTCTTCCTAGACTGTTTAATCCATTCAGCTTCTCAGTTTATTACCCCATCTTTTTTTTTATCTGTACCCATTTTGTTTTTATTCATAATGCAGCTGTTTAACAAGTCCAGTTTCTCTAGAAGTTAAACGTTAACCCTCTGCAGTTGACATCCAGAGATTAACTTTTATTCTTTAGGTATCACTGCAAAAAAGATATACTTCTGTCTTCAGTTTTGCAGACTTCCAGTTCCTCCTTCTCAAGCAGTTAACAGAATACCTCTGAGAGCAGGAGCACGATATTTACTTATGAGAAAGCTGAAAAAAAAAGAAAATACTTGTTTGCCCTGCTATTGCTCACTTGACTCTGGTCTCCATCTCCTAAGCAGCAGAGATGGCTGTCCATTCCTGTCCTCCCTCCACTGCCTCACAAGACTTCCACCTGAAGTGGCCAACGGATTCTAGATTCAGCAAGTGGGTGGGCAAATCTGTCACCTTTTCTCTTTCATACCCTTCCTTTGATGGGGAAAGGAGGATTTAGCCTCTCCTAACTTATTTAATTAATTTCTTCCTACAGGAATTCTGTCTATCACTCCGACGGAAGTTTTGGCCTTCCGCAGTATTTGCAAAGTTGGTGTGTGGGGAAGTGAGCAGGGATGCTTTGGTCAATTCTATTTTCCCCCAGTTCGCTTCCCACATTACATTACCTCTCCTTCATACCACTTGACTGAAGTCTGGGGAAAGCTGAAGATATAAAAACCTCAAAACGGATATGCTAAGTACAGTAAAGCATTAAAATAAGCCTCCAGGTATTTTCATTTAGAAGACAGATTCCTTCTATAGGTCTTTGGAGTACACTAGTTCCTATCTTTCACTATTTTCTGTGCCCTATATTCTTCAGCTCTTATTTATTTCTCTGGTTTTGTTTTCTCTCTGGTAGCCATTTTGGCCTCTGTAGATCTAGGCTAAGATAAGAATAAGGAAGACAGGTTTCACCTGGTTACAATTACTTTGGCATTTCAAGTATATACTTAGGCAAAGATTGTCAACTGAAGCTGTCAAATAGGCAGCTGACCCTTAGAAAGGGACTCAAAAGGGGGGTGTAAGGAGACTGTCAGCATGCCTTCCCCAAAAGCCACATACTCAACCTATCACCTGAAAGCACATAAAGCTGAAGAGACATGGTCTCACAAGTTCACAGAACATGAGGAGTTGGAAGGGAC
>NW_010201311.1:0-209 GCF_000695765.1 Mesitornis unicolor
GAGCTAATGAGTTGCTAGACAGTGGGCGTTTCATCTCCCATGCACAAAGAGCTAAAGCTGTACGATATTGCAGCACTGACAGAAAACTTCTGCAGCAGCCACAATCTGCCTTGCCAAAGAGAAAACAGTGGAGGAGGAGAAGCAACTGCTCCAAAACACCTCTCCCTGCCTTCATTACCTTCGATGCTCCAAAAAACAGCCATGGAGCT
>NW_010201311.1:371-746 GCF_000695765.1 Mesitornis unicolor
TCTATATTGCCAGTTATAATAATCTATAAAATGAGGTTACTTTTTTTCTTCATGTAAGAGACTAAGATTTAACATACCTGTCAAACACCAGGCTCTCTAACTAAACATCATCCATTTGGTAGGACAAGGGGTAATAGTTTTAAACTAAAAGAGAGTAGATTCAGGCTATGACTTGATGTTTTTATAAGGAAGAAATGTTTTATGCTGAGGGTGGTGAAGCACTGGACCAGGTTGCCCAGAGAGGTGGTGGATGCCCCATCCCTGGAAACATTCAAGGCCAGGTTGGACTGGGCTCTGAGCAACCTGGTCTGGTTGAAGATGTCCCTGCTCACTGCAGGGGGGGTAGGGTTGACCAGATGGCCTTTAAAGGTCACC
>NW_010201312.1:0-1082 GCF_000695765.1 Mesitornis unicolor
GGCCTTGTCACAGCCCTGGTATCAGCTCAGACTGGTACTTATGTGGTGTTAGGCTCTGGTTTCTTGATATCTTAGCGTGTTCTTGGTGTGTTCTTGGCATGTTCTTAGTATGTTGTTAGTATGTGCCTGGTGTATTCATGGCATGGCCCCATCACAGCCCTGGTATCAGCTCAGATTGGTGTTAATGTGGAGTTAGGGCCTGGTTTCTTGATGTCTTAGCGTGTCCTTAGCATGTTTTTGGTGTGATCTTAGCATGTGCCTGGTGCATTCATGACATGGCCCCATCATAGCCCTGGTATCAGCTCAGATTGGTGTTGGTGTGGAGTTAGGGCCTGGTTTTTTGGTGTCTTTGTGTGTTCTTAGCGTGTTCTTGCCATGTTGTTAGCATGTTCTTGGCATGACCTTAGCATGTGTGAGACGTGGCCCCATCACAGCCCTGGTATCAGCTCAGATTGGTGTTGGTGTGGAGTTAGGGCCTGGTTTCTTGATGTCTTAGCGTGTCCTTAGCATGTTCTTGGTGTGTTCTTGGCATGTTCTTAGTGTGACCTTAGCATGTTTGTGATATGGCCCCATCACAGCCCTGGTATCAGCTCAGATTGGTACTTATGTGGTGTTAGGGCCTGGTTTCTTGATGTCTTAGCGGGTCCTTAGCATGTTCTTAGCATGTGCTTGGTGTGTGTGAGATGTGGCCTCATCATGGCCCTGGTATTAGCTCAGACTGGTACTTATATGGTGTTAGGGCCTGGTTTGTTGATGTCTTAGCATGTTTTTAGCATGTTTTTAGCATGTTCTTAGTGTGTGCTTGACGTGTGTGAGATGTAGCCCCATCATGGCCCTGGTATCAGCTCAGATTGGTACTTTCATGGTGTTAGGGCCTGGTTTCTTGATGTCTTAGCGTGTCCTTAGCATGTTTTTGGTGTGATCTTAGCATGTGCCTGGTGCATTCATGACATGGCCCCATCATAGCCCTGGTATCAGCTCAGATTGGTGTTGGTGTGGAGTTAGGGCCTGGTTTCTTGATGTCTTAGTGTGTTCATGTTCTTGACGTGTCCTTTACCCCCCCAGGAGTCCTACAAGTACTT